>NC_049203.1:68093906-68103906 GCF_013347855.1 Anguilla anguilla | reverse complement strand
CTCATAGTTTATTTTTTATTTTTTTTAGAAACTATGGAAACGAGACAGACACATCATGGAAATGAGAAACAATGCATGGATAAGATTAAGATCTATTGTACACATTTACTCACAAAGTAGATATGACCTGAACGTAAACATAGCTATTTATTTATTCATTGTTTGGTCATTAGTGGGGGGAGGGGGTTGGGGAGTTGACAAGGAAGGGACTACGCATTATCACAATTTTCGACGCATCTCAATGATACGCATTATAATACATATTTTCCCTATGAAGTGCCAAGAGGGCGTCCACGGTGAGCCGCATTTTGGTTTTTGTCCGCCAGCTGAGCAGTCCAGTTTATTTTTTGCTGATATTCCTCTCAGTGCGTCTCGTGTGCAGGTCGGCCGCGGCAACGGCAGCCAGCCGTAGCCTGTATGCAAATTCTCCCGCACACATTTACAGCACAGCAGTGCGCGAGCCGAGAGCTTTCTTTGTCACGAGCTTTCGAGGTATTGCGATATCCTTATCACGAAACTGGCTGCCAATCAAATCGTTGTAGCGACTGTCAAAGGGAGGCTGGATTCTGTACCGCAGAGTATGAATATTTTACCCGGAGCAGGTGAGGGGAAACTAATCTGAATGATATGGGAAATGAATGCGACGGAGCCTCTATTTTTAAAAAGCGTGTTCCACCGCACTTGCAAATTGCACTTCGAGGGTGGAATTTCATAATTGCTCGCCAGAAAAGAAGGAGAAGAAGAAGAAAAAAAAAAACACTCCCCCTAAGTGTAGGTATTTCTGAGGCAATGTGCAATGTGATACTAAATAAGAATGCATGCTGCATTTGGCACATTTCAATCCAGCTGAACGAGTGAATATAGTTTCACAAATTGGCGTTAAAATCCAGCCTGCTTTGAACATGGGGAGAAACTGGTATTTTTTATTTTTTATCGCCATTTGTTCATTTACTGAGTCACCTTCATTATCTGCAAGTGTCAACGGAATCATCAGTATACAGGTGCTCATTATAACTAAAAAAACAACAAAAAAAACCCCCACTAAAATAACGTATAGGATCAACATTTTTCTTTTCGACTCGTTATAAAATGATACTTATAATTTCTTTTACTTCTCTAACACTGTTTGGAGAGTTGATTTTGATGATGATGCTGAACTTTGCAATTGCTGGAGAAGAAAACAACGCTTACAGTAAACAATTAGTCAGAGCTGAGGAAAGATTTTGATTGAATAGGCTATTCATGATGTGGAAAACATTTTTTTGGAAATATAGATTTGGGGAAAATTTCAACTGAATTTAAATCTGCGAATAAGTCAGTCAGCTACGACCATGTCTCTCTCCCATTTCTTATGACTAACTGTCTAGTCAACTATAAGCCAAGTCTGTTTGGCCTACTGGAAGGCAGAAACCATTTACAAAGTGTGAATTTCGCTTGTTCTAAATAGAATTCGGTTCTATGTAGTCCCTACTGTAGAGTGGGTCTTGTATGTTCCTTGTATGAATAAAGAGGCCTTTTAGAATTGCAGGACTTGACCTGAGTTCTGTTTTTATCAACCAGAAGATGCCTGGGAATTGAGAGTAAAGACCAAAGGCGGATTTTATTTCAAGGCTTAACCCGACCGGAACAAACAAGACGTACATGTTTGTTGGACTGGATATCGATTTTTGGACACGACTCGATAAGCTAGGTTTAGATAACCTCTCGCTGTGGTAGGTATTTGTAACTAAAACACAAGATTTACCCCATAAATATAGATGGCAACAGGGTTTAAAGATAAAAGCTGAAATTGTAATTGAATATGCAACTTAAGCCTTTTTTTTTCTAAGTAGCGCTATGCCCAAATGTCTCTTCATTCCAGTTTTTTGGAGAGCCGTAATCCGATGAATTGAAGGAGGGCTTTGGCACAGGTTGAGTGCCGACACTGTTGAGTTGTAAGTGGGTGCTTAGCCCCTTTTTTCAAGGTGCGAGATCACAAAAAAATACGTGAACAGAATTATCCTTAACCGAGCATTCTGCACCGATGCTGATGTCACAATGGCTGCTGGTGACTGAAAGCAGTGGCGTTCTAGAACACTGGACCATTCCAAAAATTTTTTTTAAAAAGACGCTGCTCTTCAGAGGGGGTTAAGTGAGGGGCTCCCTGTTCCCCTGTGGCCCTGGGCTCTCCTGTGGTCATGTGACGTGTGCCTCTGCCACCCCCTCAAAGTCTCCTGCCACTCCACAGAGGTGACCGAGGTCACATCCAACTGGGAGGGAGGGAGGGAGGGAGGGAGGGAGGCATGGACCGAGCTGTGAAAGAGGGGGGGTACAGACAACCGACACTTAACCGGTGAAGCCCCCCCCCCCCCCCCCGCCCCAACACCCACCTACAACCCCCCTTCCAGGCTTGTCGACTCTCTCTAATGGAATTCAAGGTGACAAGTTCACATCCTCTTCCAGAGAAACCGCTTTCCTGACCTACTTTTCCCAGCATTGATGCGTGCGTGCACACACACACGTTTACACACTTACACACTTATACACACACACACACACACGTTTACACACTTACACACTTATACACACACACACACACACACATTTACACACTTACACACTTATACACACACACACACACACACACACACGTTTACACACTTACACACTTATACACACACACACATTTACACACTTACACACTTATACACACACACACATTTACACACTTACACACTTACACACACACACACACACACACACATTTACACACTTACACACTTATACACACACACACATTTACACACTAACACACATACACACACACACACATTTACACACTTACACACTTACACACACATGCACACACACAGGCACACACACACACACACACATGCACACACACAGGCACACACACACACATGCACATACACAGGCACACACACACACACACACACAAGCATGAGCACACACACACACGTACACACACAGGCACACACACAGGCACACACACACACACACATTTACACACACACACACATTTACACACACACAGGCACACACACACACACATGCACATACACAGGCACACACACACACACACACACACACACAAGCATGAGCACACACACACACGTACACACACAGGCACACGCACACAGAAACACATGCGCACAAGTCCCTGTATGCCATCTGAAGGGGAAATTTTTACCCACTGCCTGCGCCCACCCTCCCACCCCCCACCTCCCCCGCCCTCTACCATTTCTCTAAATACCTCATCAGTGGGCAGATTGCCAGTGCCGGGGGGGGGGGGGGGGCGAGGGGGGTGAGGGGGGGTGGTGGTTGCTGATGTGTTGCTAGCGGAGATGGGTCCTGCCAGACACCCAGCTGGCAACCCAGCAACTGAGTCCCAGATTCTCAAAAAAGCGAGTCGAGCGGCAGCGACCAATCAAAAGGCGGGAGAGCTAAGAGAGCGCCTCCTACCACCGGCGCCGCGAGGGGGGGGGTGTGGGGGGGGGGGGAGAGGCACGGGGGTCATGGATGCCAGAGGGGCGAAAGAGGCCTGGGTGGGGTGGATGTGACGTAAACGTCCCCGCGCTCGTCCCCACGCGACCATCCTGGCGGGAAGCGTGCGGATCTCGGCGGGGGGGCGGGGCGGATCTCGGTGGGGGGTATCTCGGCGGGGGGGGCCGGGGCGGGGTGGATCTCGGGGGGGGGGAAGCTTGCGGATCTTGGTGGGGGGTGGGGGGCGGATCTTGGCGGGGGGAGGGGGCGGATCTCAGCGGGGGGGGGGGGGGGGGGGGGGGGGGATCTCGGTGGGGGGGCGGCGGGGCCGGGCGTAGGTGGCGGGCGACCTCGCTGGCGGTGCAGAGCGAGGGCAGCGCACCAGCTGGGCCTCGTAAAGACGCTGCGGGGGCTTCCTCTTCAGCTGCCCGCAGAACGCTGGAGCCAAATAAAAGATGGAACCCCGGGCCCTCCGCCCGTCCCCGCCCCCCCGCCCCCCCGCACCCCCGCACGCCACCAGGGACGTTCGGCACCCGGAATATTTATGTGTGTGTGCGTGTGTGTGTGTGTGTGTGTGTGTGTGTGTGTGTGCGTGTGTGTGTGTGTGCATGTGTTCATGTGCGTGTGTGTGTGTGTGTGTGTGGTGTGTGTGTGTGTGCGTGTGTGTGTGTATGCTTCATATGCGTGTGTGTGTGTGTGTGTGTGTATGCTTCATATGCATGTGTGTGGGTGTCTTTGTGTGCATGCTTGTGTGTGCGTGCATATGTGTGTGTGTGTGTGCTGCATAAGCGTGAGTGTGTGTGCTTCATATGCGTGTGTGTGTGTGTCCATATGCCTGTGTGTGTGTGTGCATGTGCCTACTCTATGAGTGTGTCCATATGTGTGTGTGTGTGTGTGCATGTGTATA
Source organism: Anguilla anguilla (assembly GCF_013347855.1). Classification (NCBI taxonomy): domain Eukaryota; kingdom Metazoa; phylum Chordata; class Actinopteri; order Anguilliformes; family Anguillidae; genus Anguilla; species Anguilla anguilla. Next base: position 68,099,516 of record NC_049203.1, on the reverse strand, counting down.
CTCTATGTATGTGTTGGCTGGTGTATGCAGCCACCAGGGACGTTCGGCACCCGGAATATTTATGTGTGTGTGTGCGTGTTTGTGTGTGTATGGGTGCGTGTGTGTCCGTGTGTGTGTATGTGTGTCCGTGTGTGTATGTGTGTGTGTGTGTGTGTGTTGGCCGGCGTATGCATCCGTTTTGAAGAGTTCTTACAGAATGGGGTGCAGTGTGTGTGTGTGTGTGTGTGTGTGTGTGTGTGTTGGGGTGGGGGAGGGGGGGTGAGGGGGTGGGGGGGGGGGCTGTGAGTGACAGCTCCAGGACGTCTCAGTCCGTCCCTGGAGGCTGAGTCAGAAATGGTGGGCGAGGTGTGAGAAGCAGCCGCGGGAGGAAGGGGGCGAAATCGGCCGCGAGTTCCCAGCATGCCGAGCTGCGCCAGCTGGGACATTGGCGGCCCTCTTCAAAATAACAACAGTGGATTTTTTTTCTCTCTCTCTCTCTCTCTCTTTTCATTTCTTTCTTTCTTTCTTTTTTTCCCACCGAAGCCCTCGTCTCTAATAGTAATGGCGAAGGCGGACCTGCGCTGACTCAGTGTCGAAAGGTGTGGGGAAATTTAATCCCTTTCTCTTTTGTTGTTGTTCCGGGACATTCCGTCTGGCAACAGCCCTAAATGGCTTGTGCAAAAAACCACAGGGGAATCGGTTTTTTTTTTGGGAGGATGATGCAGGACGGGACATAAATTTGACTGAGAAATAAATGGTCTCGCATTGTCAGTTTCAGGGAAAAGGTGCAGCTCGGAAACTCAGTTCAAATTGGTGGCTGTGCTAACTAACAGGTCTTCGTGACCGAAAATATCACCCAAAGTATTTTCTCCTTTTCGTATTGTATTCCTGGCTCTTGCCCAATGCATGCTGGGATAGGCTCCAGCCACCCACTGGCCAAGATAAGGTGGTATAGATGATGGATTTAGTACAATTTAGCTATTAAATATTGTAGCTTTTCCCATGGATACCATAAACATTTGCCCTCTCAGTATTATATATATATATATATGCCAGATAGTGTGAGAAACCCAAATGTTCACATTTTATTCGCAAAAGTTTCCTCTCCTTAAACGTAGCCTACGGTTGAATAGATAAAGGGGGTCAAGGGTTTTGAAATCTGATGTTAAAAAAAAAAAGGTGCGGTATCCCTTTAAGGGATGGTTCAGCGCTGATTTAATACTGAACCACACCACCATTTTTAACCCAGCAGAAATTACAACACCGTCTTATTTCTCATTTTTGACCGTGATGCGTTTATTGGAAACCATCCGTCTCTGTCATTATTGTGCTTTTTATGATTGCTTACAGACGGCGAGATTTATCCTCCATGCTCGGGGAAGCTGATGCCGCATCTGCAGCCCTCCGCTGCCCACTTCCTGGACACCGGCGGCGAGGCCCGAGACTTATCTCGCCCAATATGAGGTATCCCGTTCCAGCCAGTGAGTCATTACATTTGCTCTACGGTAGCCAATAGCGTCGAGCCGAGCCTAAGACCTGCGTGTGTGTGTGTGGTGTGTGTGTGTGTGTGTGTGTGTGTGGTGTGTGTGTGTGTGTGTGTGTGTGTGTGGTGTGTGTGTGTGTGTGTGTGTGTGTGTGTGTGGTGTGTGTGTGTGAGTCTGTGTGTGTGTGGTGCGTGTGCCTGTGTGTGTGTGTGTGTGTGTGTGTGTCTGTGTGAGTGTGGTGTGTGTGCCTGTGTGTGTGTGTGTGTGTGAGTGTGTGTGGTGTGTGTGTGTGAGTGTGGTGTGCGTGCCTGTGTGTGTGTGTGTGTGTGGTGTGTGTGTGTGCTTGTGTGTGTGTGCGCTCACTAAATCAAGCCCAAGATATGAAATTCAATAACTGGCAGTGTTCTGACGGCCTGCTTCTGCACACAAGCAATCATCGCAGTTTTTCTGCCCCAGTGACTGCTGTCGGATGCCGGGGTCTTCATAGTTTCCCCTATCAACCGCGCGTACGAACACAAACGCATCCGTACGCATGCACACACACACACACACACACATTCACACACACACACACACGCACACACTCACATATACACACACAGACACATACACAAACACACACACACACACATTCACACTCACAGACACACACATCCACACACACACACACACATACACACACACGTATACACACACATACACACACACACAATGACACACAAACACCCACCCACGCAAGCACACATATACACACTTGCACACATACACCCACCCACACACATGCATGCACGTACACCCACCCACACACACACAAAGACAAACAGACACCACCCTACACACACACACACCCACCCACACACACATCCACCCACCCACACGCACGCACACACTCACACACACACTCAAGCACAGACACACACACACACACACACGCACACACACACACACACAGACACACACACACTCACGCACAGACACACACATCCACCCACCCACACACACGCACACACACACACACAGACACACACACACACACACATAAACGCACACACACACACACACACACACACGCACCTACACACACACACTCACACACACACACCAGTGTGGCGTAAGCCATGCCTAATTTAAGAAAATAAACCCAGTCTGCAGCCGCGCGTTGGGCAAACAGGCTCAGTGGCTCACGTCCTGCTGTTGAGCAAGGAGCTCAGGTGAGCCCAGCCGCCCTGCGCAATCCCCCCACCTGGCCACGAAATCGCAGGCGGAGTCACTCAGCGGGTTCACACGGGACTGAGTCACACGGCAAGAGCGTGTCACGGTGGGGGGGAGGGGGTGGGGTTGGTTTGGGGGGAGGGGAGTATTGTGCAAAAAAAAAAAAAAAATTAAAAAAAAGAAAGAATCCAAATGTTTTTCCTTATGACTAGAGCGTGGATATTTTATAGGAAACAATCTCCCCTCCAAGAAGCATAGTATAGATATTTTAGCGCAAAGAGATTAGGGCATTAGGGAACAGCATTGTTGCACACTGTGTGTGTGTGTGTGTGTGTGTGTGTGTGTGTGTTTTAAATCAAAGTACAGGAGGTATTGGAAAAGGGAACTACACTAGGCCTATAGGAGGAGGGGAAACAATGCAGTGGTTTTCCTGCATGTGATACCAGAAAGTTGGGATGACCGCAAAAAAAAACCAAAAAAAAAAAAAAAACCCAAAACAAAACAAAAAAAAACCCAACCGCCGCTCACGGCAGTAATTTTGAAACCGTGTCGTGGACGTGTCGTAATTCGAAACCGGCGAGCAGGTTGGCGGTTAGCGGCGGCCCTGGGAGAATGTTTGTGGCGGGTTTCGTAAGCGCCGTAGCGTCTCGCTCCGCTTTCGCGCGCGGGTACAAAGGGATGCAGTTCGAGCGCCGCGACGCAGCGGCATCTCCCTCCCTCAGCTGCGAACGCGTAAAAATAAATAAAAAATAAAATAAAATAAACACAATCGCGTCGGTTGTAGCCTACGTCCCCATAGCGTTACACGTTACATGCATATGTTTGATCGGGCTAACAAACGCGCTGTATAGGCAGTGTAATGACATCCCCACGGTGGGCACCCCCACCTGCGCTGTTAATAAGCCATGTGAGGTTTTTTATTTTTATTTTTTATTTTTTTTTTGAGAAACGGGAGCAGGAACGGCGCTAACGATGCCGTCAACGGCAACCGAGACTTTGAAGCGTCTCCCAGCGGCGCGCGTCAGCGTGCTGGAGGAGGCGGTCCGTCACTTGTCAGCTTCCAAATTTGCGGGGAAAGCCAGCTTTCCACGCAGCTAAAACAGATCTTAAAAGCGCTTCCCCGTCTGCCAATCTTGTGCACTTTTTGTTGACAGCGAGAAAAAAAAAAAAAAAAAAAAAACATATTAGGGAGCCCTCTTCATCCGACGAGAAAACAAAGGTAATCTGTTGCTCAACTTCCCCGAGCTGCGCGTCTTCGCTTCCTTTAGCAGTTTGCGCGTGGGCGTGTTTTTGTTTGCAGTCTGCGGTGGGAACGCAGTCACCGGTGTGGTGTCTAGGGATCCGACCCCACCCCCCCCGTCTGGTTCGGCCCAGGGACGCCCACCTTCGAAGGAACACAATGAGAATCGGAAAAGGACACAAACGTCACGGTGGGGGGGTGGATGGGGCGGGGGCGGGGGCGGGGGCGGGGGGGGGGGCGGGGGGGGGGTAATGGAATGCAGACATCAGTGGGCGTCGTGGTTACTGGTCACACCATTCACAGCCCAGTCTTGGCAATGGCAGGATTCCAAAAAGAAACCCCAAGCGTTGCATTAAGTTACACTGCATTCATTTAGGAGATTCTCTAGTCTTTTCTTTTTTCCACAGCAGCTCACAGTGTAAGAGAGTGCATTTTTTTATACATAGCATCCATTAATACGGCTGGATATATACTGAAGCAATTCAGGTTGATACAGAGCCCAATTCCCTAACCATTATACTACACTGCCACCCGAAGAGCAAGCAGTTAGCAAGCAGTGCTGCCAGGACTGGCTAACAACAATCATAATAAGTGTCTGTTTTACACCAGTCAAGCACCAATGCGAATGAGCGATGCTAGACAAGAACTGAAATACACATCCTGGATACGTACAGATCACATCCATAACAAGCCTTATGCTGCAAACCCTAAAATCATTCATTTTTTTAAACAAACAAACAAACAAACAAAAAAAACATAACCTGAACACGTCCAAACATCCAAAATGGAGGGGTGTTTTGGGGGGACGATGACAGAGCAATCAAGATTCAGACTGGAAGTGGATCTATGATGGCTCTGCCTTACTGACCATCCAGGGAGGTTCGTTCCACCATTTTGGGGGCACTGTGATTGGTCGGAGCAATTACCGGGACAGGGGATAGGCAGCCACCCAAAGGTTTCAGAGCGGAGAGAGAGAGAGAGAGAGAGAGAGAGAGAGAGAGAGAGATTTGGCCAGCGTCTGGGGTTTTAGAGATTTACTGGAGGCATGATAGAGCTCTTCCATTAGACTTCCTGGAGGGAAGTATCCAGGTTTTAAACTTTATGCGAGCAGTAACCACTAAAGGGTAAAAGTCCACGGATGAGGCCAAGAGAAATGCACCTGTCAGAATTATTTTTTTTTAAACTTCATATCAGACAGACGACTCACTAAATTCTTCTGCTGAAGCTGAAGAAAATATAAATGCATACTGTATGTATGTGTAAAGGGAATTCATAAATACAGGCTATGTTTAATGGGCCCAAAATCACAGTGTTTGGAACCTGATGGTGTCCATGTAATGACAGTGTTCTCATTGGACATGGGGCGACATAGCTCAGGAGGTAAGACCGATTGTCTGGCAGTCGGAGGGTTGCTGGTTCAAACCCCGCCCTGGACATGTCGAAGTGTCCTTGAGCAAGACACCTAACCCCTAACCCCTAACTGCTCTGGCGAATGAGAGGCATCAATTGTAAAGCGCTTTGGATAAAAGCACTATATAAATGCAGTCCATTTACCATTTTACATGGACCACGCGAGTCATGCACTACGCCACGGGTAGAGTACGCTCGCTCATCAAAGCAGTGTTGTGGGGAACGATGCTCATATTTACCACCAAATTTGTGAGTCAGGGTAAAAACAAACAAACAATATATTTT
>NC_049203.1:68082988-68093706 GCF_013347855.1 Anguilla anguilla | reverse complement strand
GGGGGGGGGAACGCATTTTGGCGATGTCGATGTTTTGGGCTTTTCGTGTTCGCCAGTTTAATCCCCCTCCGTGAATATCTGCTGCTGAAGACTCGGGTCACGAAAGGGGCCTTTTTGAAAAACAAAATCGTTCATTTTTATTCAACAGATTCGGAATGCAGCATCTTGTGCTGTCCTGGAGGACCACAGTCCTGGACGTCTTTCTGCTTGCTTCAAATAAAACCTGAGGAAAACACCAATGCTGGAGCTACTGAGCATTTGTAAATCCACTTCATTACAGCCCACTGGCATTGTACTACACATATCTGGCATTTTCCAGCTGAACGCTACCTTATCCCTCCAAATTCTTTAGTAGATATTCCTAAATTCTGAAAACCACCAATAACATTTTTTTTCTTCATCTGTTCAGTTTGTCACAATCCTAGTTTTTCTGCATCTACTTCCTCATAGTTTATTTTTTATTTTTTTAGAAATTATGGAAATGAGACAGACACATCATAGAAATGAAAAACAATGCATGGATAAGATTAAGATCTATTGTACACATTTACTCACAAAGTAGATATGACCTGAACGTAAACATAGCTATTTATTTATTCATTGTTTGGTTTTTAGGGATTTGGGGGGGAGGGGGGGGGGGAACTACACATTATCACAATTTTCGACGCATCTGAATGACATGCATTATAATACATATTTTCCCTATGAAGTGCCAAGAGGGCGTCCACGGTGAGCCGCATTTTGGTTTTTGTCCGCCAGCCGAACAGTCATAGTTCATTGTTGCCGGTATTCCTCTCAGCGCGTCTCGTGTGCAGGTCGGCCGCGGCAACGGCAGCCAGCCGTAGCCTGTATGCAAATTTTCCCGCACACATTTACAGCACAGCAGTGCGCGAGCCGAGAGCTTTCTTTGTCACGAGCTTTCGAGGTATTGCGATATCCTTATCACGAAACTGGCTGCCAATCAAATCGTTGTAGCGACTGTCAAAGGGAGGCTGGATTCTGTACCGCAGAGTATGAATATTTTACCCGGAGCAGGTGAGGGGAAACTAATCTGAATGATATGGGAAATGAATGCGACGGAGCCTCTATTTTTAAAAAGCGTGTTCCACCGCACTTGCAAATTGCACTTCGAGGGTGGAATTTCATAATTGCTCACCAGAAAAGAAGGAGAAGAAAAAAAAAACACTCCCCCTAAGTGTAGGTATTTCTGAGGCAATGTGCAATGTGATACTAAATAAGAATGCATGCTGCATTTAGCACATTTCAATCCAGCTGAACGAGTGAATATAGTTTCACAAATTGGCGTTAAAATCCAGCCTGCTTTGAACATGGGGAGCAACTGGTATTTTTTATTTATTTATTTTTTTATCGCCATTTGTTCATTTACTGAATCACCTTCATTATCTGCAAGTGTCAACGGAATCATCAGTATACAGGTGCTCATTATAACTAAAAAAACAACAAAAAAACCCCCACTAAAATAACGTATAGGATCAACATTTTTCTTTTCGACTCATTATAAAATGATACTTGTAATTTTTTTTTACTTCTCTAACACTGTTTGGAGAGTTGATTTTGATGATGATGCTGAACTTTGCAATTGCTGGAGAAGAGAACAACGCTTACAGTAAACAATTAGTCAGAGCTGAGGAAAGATTTTGATTGAATAGGCTATTCATGATGTGGAAAACATTTTTTTGGAAATATAGATTTGGGGAAAATTTCAACTGAATTTAAATCTGCGAATAAGTCAGTCAGCTACGACCATGTCTCTCTCCCATTTCTTATGACTAACTGTCTAGTCAACGATAAGCCAGGTCTGTTTGGCCTATGTGGTTCTATGTGGTCCCTACTGTGGAGCGGATCTTTCATGTTCCTTGTATGAATAAAGAGGCCTTTTAGAATTGCAGGACTTGACCTGAGTTCTGTTTTTATCAACCAGAAATTGCCTGGGAATTGAGAGTAAAGACCAAAGGCGGATTTTATTTCAAGGCTTAACCCGACCGGAACAAACAAGACGTACATGTTTGTTGGACTGGATATCGATTTGGACACGACTCGATAAGCTAGGTTCAGATAACCTCTCGCTGTGGTAGATATTTGTAACTAAAACACAAGATTTACCCCATAAATATAGATGGCAACAGGGTTTAAAGATAAAAGCTGAAATTGTAATTGAATATGCAACTTAAGCTTCTTTTTCTAAGTAGCGCTATGCCCAAATGTCTCTTCATTCCAGTTTTTTGGAGAGCCGTAATCCGATGAATTCAAGAAGGGCTTTGGCACAGGTTGAGTGCCGACACTGTTGAGTTGTAAGTGGGTGCTTAGCCCTTTTTTCAAGGTGCGAGATCACAAAAAAATACGTGAACAGAATTGTTCTTAACCGAGCATTCTGCACTGATGGTGATGTCACAATGGCTGCTGGTGACTGAAAGCAGTGGCGTTCTAGAACACTGAACCATTCCAAATTTTTTTTTTTTAAAAGACGCTGCTCTTCAGAGGGAGTTAAGTGTGGGGCTCCCTGTTCCCCTGTGGCCCTGGGCTCTCCTGTGGTCATGTGATGTGTGCCTCTGCCACCCCCTCGAAGTCTCCTGCCACTCCACAGAGGTGACCGAGGTCACATCCAACTGGGAGGGAGGGAGGGAGGGAGGGAGGGAGGCATGGACCGGGCTGTGAAAGAGGGGGGGGTACAGACAACCGACACTTAACCGGTGAAGCCCCCCCCCCCCCCACCCCAACACCCACCTACAACCCCCCTTCCAGGCTTGTCGACTCTCTCTAATGGAATTCAAGGTGACAAGTTCACATCCTCTTCCAGAGAAACCGCTTTCCTGACCTACTTTTCCCAGCATTGATGCGTGCGTTCACACACACACGTTTACACACTTATACACACACACACACACATTTACACACTTACACACTTATACACACACACACACACACATTTACCCACTTACACACACACACACACACACACAAATTTACACACTTACACACTTATACACACACACATTTACACACTTACACACACATGCACACACACAGGCACACACACACACACACACACACACACAAGCATGAGCACACACACACACGTACACACACAGGCACACGCACACAGAAACACATGCGCACAAGTCCCTGTATGCCATCTGAAGGGGAAATTTTTACCCACTGCCTGCGCCCACCCCCCCACCCCCCACCTCCCCCGCCCTCTACCATTTCTCTAAATACCTCATCAGTGGGCAGATTGCCAGTGCCGGGGGGGGGGGGGTGAGGGGGGTGAGGGGGGGTGGTGGTTGCTGATGTGTTGCTAGCGGAGATGGGTCCTGCCAGATACCCAGCTGGCAACCCAGCAACTGAGTCCCAGATTCTCAAAAAAGCGAGTCGAGCGGCAGCGACCAATCAAAAGGCGGGAGAGCTAAGAGAGCGCCTCCTACCACCGGCGCCGCGAGGGGGGGGGGGGGTGTGGGGTGTGAGGGGGGGGAGGCACGGGGGTCATGGATGCCAGAGGGGCGAGGGAGGCCTGGGTGGAGTGGATGTGACCTAAACGTCCCCGCGCTCGTCCCCGCGCGACCATCCTGGCGGGAAGCGTGCGGATCTCGGCGGGGGGGTATCTCGGCGGGGGGGGGGGGCAGGCGGGCGGATCTCGGCGGGGGGAAGCTTGCGGATGTTGGCGGGGGGAGGGGGCGGATCTCAGCGGGGGGGGGGGATCTCGGTGGGGGGGGGGTGGGGGGAGGCGGGCGGATCTCGGCGGGGGGGGGCGGCGGGGCCGGGTGTAGGTGGCGGGCGACCTCGCTGGCGGTGCAGAGCGAGGGCAGCGCACCAGCTGGGCCTCGTAAAGACGCTGCGGGGGCTTCCTCTTCAGCTGCCCGCAGAACGCTGGAGCCAAATAAAAGATGGAACCCTGCGCCCTCCGACCGTACCCGCCCCCCTGCCCCCCCTGCACGCCGCCTCCCCGCACGCCGCCAGGGACGTTCGGCGCACGGTGCGGCTTGCGGGGGCCGCGGCGTCCTCTGCACCGGCACCCAGAATATTTATGGAGAACATGTGTGTGTGTGTGTGTGTGTGTGTGAGTGTGTGTGTGCATGGGTGTGTGTGTGTGTGTGTCCATGTGTGTGTGCATGGGTGTGTGTGTGTGTGTGTCCATGTGTGTGTGTGTGTGCATGTGTGTGTGTCTGTGTGCGTGTGTGTGTGTGCATGGGTGTGTGTATGTGTGTGTGTGTGTGTGTTGGCCGGCGTATGCATCCGTTTTGAAGAGTTCTTACAGAATGGGGTGCAGTGCGTGTGTGTGTGTCCGTGTGTGTTTGTGTGTGTGTGTGTGTGTGTGTGTGTGTGTTGGGGTGGGGGAGAGGGGGTGAGGGGGTGGGGGGGAGGCTGTGAGTGACAGCTCCAGGACGTCTCAGTCCGTCCCTGGAGGCTGAGTCAGAAATGGTGGGCGAGGTGTGAGAAGCAGCCGCGGGAGGAAGGGGGCGAAATCGGCCGCGAGTTCCCAGCATGCCGAGCTGCGCCAGCTGGGACATTGGCGTCCCTCTTCAAAATAACAACAGTGGATTTTTTCTCTCTCTCTCTCTCTCTCTCGCTCTCTCTTTTTGTTTCTCTCTTTCTTTCTTTCTTTTTTTCCCACCGAAGCCCTCGTCTCTAATAGTAATGGCGAAGGCGGACCTGCGCTGACTCAGTGTCGAAAGGTGTGGGGAAATTTAATCCCTTTCTCTTTTGTTGTTGTTCCGGGACATTCCGTCTGGCAACAGCCCTAATGGCTTGTGCAAAAAACCGCAGGGGAATCGTTTTTTTTTTTGGGAGGATGATGCAGGACGGGACATAAATTTGACTGAGAAATAAATGGTCTCGCATTGTCAGTTTCAGGGAAAAGGTGCAGCTCGGAAACTCTGTTCAAATTGGTGGCTGTGCTAACTTCAGGTCTTCGTGACCGAAAATATCGCCCAAAGTATTTTCTCCTTTTTGTATTGTATTCCTGGCTCTTGCCCAATGCATGCTGGGATAGGCTCCAGCCACCCACTGGCCAAGATAAGGTGGTATAGATGATGGATTTAGTACAATTTAGCTATTAAATATTGTAGCTTTTCCCATGGATACCATAAACATTTGCCCTCTCAGTATTATATATATATATATATATATATATATATATATATATATGCCAGATAGTGTGAGAAACCCAAATGTTCACATTTTATTCGCAAAAGTTTTCTCTCCTTAAACGTAGCCTAGGGTTGAATAGATAAAGGGGGTCAAGGGTTTTGAAATCTGATGTTAAAAAAAAAAAGGTGCGGTATCCCTTTAAGGGATGGTTCAGCGCTGATTTAATACTGAACCACACCACCATTTTTAACCCAGCAGAAATTACAACACCGTCTTATTTCTCATTTTTGACCGTGATGCGTTTATTGGAAACCATCCGTCTCTGTCATTATTGTGCTTTTTATGATTGCTTACAGACGGCGAGATTTATCCTCCATGCTCGGAGAAGCTAATGCCGCATCTGCAGCCCTCCGCTGCCCACTTCCTGGACACCGGCGGCGAGGCCCGAGACTTATCTCGCCCGATATGAGGTATCCCGTTCCAGCCAGTGAGTCATTACATTTGCTCTACGGTAGCCAATAGCGTCGAGCCGAGCCTAAGACCTGCGTGTGTGTGTGTGGTGTGGGTGTGGGTGAGTGTGTGTGTGTGGGTGTGTGTGTGGTGTGTGTGTGTGTGTGTGTGTGTGTGCGTGTGTGTGTGTGTGGGTGAGTGTGTGTGTGTGTGTCTGTGTGTGAGTGTGGTGTGTGTGCCTGTGTGTCTGTGTGTGTGTGTGGTGTGTGTGCCTGTGTGTGTGTGTGTGTGGTGTGTGTGTGTGCGCTCACTAAATCAAGCCCCAGATATGAAATTCAATAACTGGCAGTGTTCTGACGGCCTGCTTCTGCACACAAGCAATCATCGCAGTTTTTCTGCCCCAGTGACTGCTGTCGGATGCCGGGGTCTTCATAGTTTCCCCTATCAACCGCGCGTACGAACACAAACGCATCCGTACGCATGCACACACACACACACACACATTCACACCCACATGCACACACACACACTCACATATACACACACACACATTCACACTCACATACACACACACACACACTCACATATACACACACAGACACATACACAAACACACACACACACATTCACACTCACAGACACACACATCCACACACACACACACACATGTATACACACACACCCACCCACGCATGCGCACATACACACACTTGCACACATACACCCACCCACACACACACAAAGACAAACAGACACCACCCTACACACACACACACCCACCCACACACACAAAGACACACACACATCCACCCACCCACACTCACACACACACTCACGCACAGACACACACACACACGCATGCATACACGCACACACACACATGCACAGACACGCACACACACAAAGACAAACAGACACCACCCTACACACACACACACCCACCCACACACACATCCACCCACCCACACACATGCACACACACTCACACACACACGTATGCACAGACACGCACACATAAACACACACGCACCTACACACACCTACGCACTCACACACACACTCACACACAGACACACACACACACACACACACGCATGCACAGACACACACACACACACACACACGCACAGACACGCACACACATACACACTCACACACACACACACACACACACACGTATACACACACACACTCACACACACACCAGTGTGGCGTAAGCCATGCCTAATTTAAGAGAACAAACCCAGTCTGCTGCCGCGCGTTAGGCAAACAGGCTCAGTGGCTCACGTCCCGTTGTTGAGCAAGGAGCTCAGGTGAGCCCAGCCGCCCTGCGCAATCCCCCCACCTGGCCACGAAATCGCAGGCGGAGTCACTCAGCGGGTTCACATGGGACTGAGTCACACGGCAAGAGTGTGTCACCGTGGGGGGGGGGGGGGGGGGGGGGGGGGGGTTGGTTTGGGGGGAGGGGAATATTGTGCAAAAAAAAAAAAAATTTTTTTTTAAAGAAAGAATCCAAATGTTTTTCTTTATGACTTGAGCGTGGATATTTTATAGGAAACAATCGCCCCTCCAAGAAGCATAGTATACATATTTTAGCACAAAGAGGGAACAGCATTGTTGCACACTGTGTGTGTGTGTGTGTGTGTGTGTGCTTTAAATCAAAGTACAGGAAGTATTGGAAAAGGGAACTACACTAGGCCTATAGGAGGAGGAGGGGAACAATGCAGTGGTTTTCCTGCATGTAATACTCGAAAGTTGAGATGACCGCAAAAAAAACACAAAAAAAAAAACAACCCAAAACAGAACAAAACAAAAAAAACCCAACCGCCGCTCACGGCAGTGATTTTGAAACCGTGTCGCGGACGTTTCGTAATTCGAAACCGGCGAACAGGTTGCCGGTTAGCGGCGGCCCCGGGAGAATGCTTGCGGCGGGTTTCGTAAGCGCCGTAGCGGCGTAGCGTCGTAGCGTCTCGCTCCGCTTTCGCGCGCGATTACAAAGGGATGCAGTTCGAGCGCCGCGACGCAGCGGCATCTCCCTCCCTCAGCTGCGAACACGTAAAAATAAATATAAAATAAAATAAAATGAACACAATCGCGTCGGTTGTAGCCTACGTCCCCATAGCGTTACACGTTACATGAATTTGTTTGATCGGGCAAAGAAACGCGCTGTATAGGCAGTGTAATGACATCCCCACGGTGGGCACCCCCACCTGCGCTGTTAATAAGCCATGTGAGGTTTTTTTTTTTTTTTTGTTTTTTTTTTTGAGAAACGGGAGCAGGAACGGCGCTAACGATGTCGTCAACGGCAGCCGAGACTTTGAAGCGTCTCCCAGTGGCGCGCGTCAGCGTGCTGGAGGAGGCGGTCCGTCACTTGTCAGCTTCCAAATTTGCGGGGAAAGCCAGCTTTCCACGCAGCTAAAACAGATCTTAAAGGCGCTTCCTCGTCTGCCAATCTTGTGCACTTTTGTTGACAGCGAGAAAAAAAAAAAAAAAAAAAAAAAAAAAAAAAAAAGGGAGCCCTCTTCATCCGATGAGAAAACAAAGGTAATCTGTTGCTCAACTTCCCCGAGCTGCGCGTCTTCGCTTCCTGTGGCAGTTTGCGCGTGGGCGTGGTTTTGTTTGCAGTCTGCGGTGGGAACGTAGTCACCGGTGTGGTGTCTAGGGATCCGACCCCACCCCCGTCTGGTTCGGCCCAGGGACGCCCACCTTCGAAGGAACACAATGAGAATCGGAAAAGGACACAAACGTCACGGTGGGGGGGTGGATAGGGCGGGGGCGGGGGCGGGGGCGGGGGGGGGGCGGGGGGGGGGGAATGGAATGCAGACATCAGTGGGCGTCGTGGTTACTGGTCACACCATTCACAGCCCAGTCTTGGCAATGGCAGGATTCCAAAAAGAAACCCCAAGCGTTGCATTAAGTTACACTGCATTCATTTAGGAGATTCTCTAGTCTTTTCTTTTTTCCACAGCAGCTCACAGTGTAACAGAGTGCATTTTTTTATACATCGCATCCGTTAATACGGCTGGATATATACTGAAGCAATTCAGGTTGATACAGAGCCCAGTTCCCTAACCATTATACTACACTGCCACCCGAAGAGCAAGCAGCTAGCGAGCAGTACTGCCAGGACTGGCTAACAACAATCATAATAAGTGTCTGTTTAACATCGCTCAAGCACCAATGCGAATGAGCGATGCTAGACAAGAACCAAAATACATATCCTGGATACGTACAGATCACATCCATGACAAGCCTTAAGCTGCAAACCCTAAAATCATTTTTTTAAACAAACAAACAAACAAAAAAAGAAAACATAACCTGAACACGTCCAAACATCCAAAATGGAGGGGTGTTTTGGGGGGGGATGATGACAGAGCAATCAAGACTCAGACTGGAAGTGGATCTATGATGGCTCTGCCTTACTGACCATCCAGGGAAGTTCGTTCCACCATTTTTGGGGGCATTGTGATTGGTCGAAGCAATTACCGGGACAGGGGATAGGCAGCCACCCAAAAGGTTTCAGAGCAGAGAGAGAGAGAGAGAGAGAGAGAGAGAGATTTGGCCAGCGTCTGGGGTTTTAGAGATTTACTGGAGGCATGATTGAGCTCTTCCATTAGATTTCCTGGAGGGAAGTATCCAGGTTTTAAACTTTATGCGAGCAGTAACCACTAAAGGGTAAAAGTCCACGGATGAGGCCAAGAGAAATGCACCTGTCAGAATTACTTTTTTTTAAACTTCATATCAGACAGACGATTCACTAAATTCTTCTGCTGAAGCTGAAGAAAATATAAATGCATACTGTATGGATGCGTATTCATAAAGGGAATTCATAAATACAGGCTATGTTTAATGGGCCCAAAATCACAGTGTTTGGAGCCTGATGGTGTCCATGTAATGACAGTGTTCTCATTGGACATGGGGCGACATAGCTCAGGAGGTAAGACCGATTGTCTGGCAGTCGGGGGGTTGCTGGTTCAAACCCCGCCCTGGGCATGTCGAAGTGTCCTTGAGCAAGACACCTAACCCCTAATCCCTAACTGCTCTGGCGAATGAGAGGCATCAATTGTAAAGCGCTTTGGATAAAAGCGCTATATAAATGCAGTCCATTTACCATTTTACATGGACCACGCGAGTCATGCACTACGCCACGGGTGGAGTACGCTCGCTCATCAAAGCCGTGTTGTGGGGAACGATGCTCACATTTACCACCAAATTTGTGAGTCAGGGTAAAAACAAACAAACATATATTTTTGTGAAATAAAAAGGTTTACTTGACAAGTGTGTGTGTGTGGGGTGGGGGGGTGGGGGGTGGGGAGGGGGGGGCTCAAAAAAGGTCCAGGAACGACGACAGAAGACCGGAGCGACGGGACGGGCGAGGTTGGCGTCAGCCGCGCTCCCATCTGCTGCTTTTTGGCGGCGAGTCGTGTCGGGGGGTGGGGGGGTGGGAACAGCAGACAGAAGATTAGCACCAGTGGAGGCTGGAGGACGTGGAAGCCAGGGGCTCAGAGATCTCACATCTGCTGTGATGGGGGGGGGGCCCAAGGGTCATGGGGGGGGGGGGGGGGGTGCTGGGATGCTGATGCACAACAGTACCTGCGTTACTCCAGACCCTTGTCCAATCAGGACCCTCCGTGGAGCACTTCCCGAGGGGACCCCCTAATTACTCAGGAGTTGAGGGTTGGGGGGGGGGGGGGGTGCAGATACAGGAACCGGAGGGGGGGGGGGGGTGGGGGGTGCGTTCAGGTTTGGGGGAGACCTTCTAAGGCCATTGTTGGAGCTCCCTTGAAGACGTTCATTCACCTGAGTCCCCGGGCTTCCTAATTCAGCTGTACCCTAATACACCCCACTGCGCTGCTCCTGCGGTGGGCGCTGGACGTCTCTCTAATAATGCCCCCACGCACCTGCCCCCTCGCCCCCCCCCCGACCTCCGGGGTAAAGGTGTCCCACTCACCTGCAGGTCCGCCGCCGCCTCGCCCCAAAAGCATGGCGTGGCCCTGCGGTTGCCACGGCGACGGGACGACGGCGGCGCGTGGCACACGCCGGTGTGTGTTCTCTTTGATATTTGGAGTGTCGGAGTGTTCTGAGGCACACGCTCATGCTTTATTCATAAACCGGGGGGGGAGAGATTCTCTCTCTCTCTCTCCTCTATATCCCTCTCTCCC
>NC_049203.1:68067988-68075488 GCF_013347855.1 Anguilla anguilla | reverse complement strand
ACACCACACACACTCACACACACACACACACACACACACACACACACACACACACACTCACACACACACACACACACACACACACACTCACACACACACACACACACACACACACACACACACACACACACACACACACACTCACACACACACACACACACACACACACACACACTCACACACACACACACACACACACACACACACACACACACACCACACACACACACACCATACACACACACACACACACCCACACACACCACACACTCACACACACATTCACACCACACACACACACACACGCAGGTCTTAGGCTCGGCTCGGCGCTATTGGCTATTTGACACCACTCACTTCCTCAAAGCGCCCAGGTAGAGTGCCCCAGCTGCGTAAATTGTATAAGCAGCCCTTCATGCACATGTCAGTTCAGAGGATAGACTCGGGTTTTGTGACATTTTAAATAAGTTTTCAGTCTGATCCTCTTCAGGGTAGCGCCGAACGTCCTGGCGGTGCCTCAAACCTAGGGTTTCCTGATTTTAGATTTATTTAAAAGGAAACGGACTACGTGCACACCTGGACGGAGGCACACTCGGGAACAAAGCCAAGCACTGCTGGAGTGGAGTGGGGGGGACGGGTGGGACGGGGCTTGAAACCGAGGTTGGAACATCGGGGGGGGGGGGGTGGTGTCCTGCTCACCTCGGAATGGGATTGGCAGGGGAGGCGGGGGGGCGGGGGGGTGGGGGGGGACTGGGGTCCCCTGGGAACCGACGGCAGTCCAGGGGGTCACCGACCCCCGCAAATTCATCCCAAACTACCGGTACATTTTATTCCATCAGTTAACTGGACATGTCCATCAGTCAGCCAAACCGGACGTGCACAGATAATTAGATAACCGGTCGCTCTGGCAACCCTACTCAGACCAGGCTGATCTGCTCCTAATGCGGACTGGCAGATAGAGACACTCTTACGGTGTGAGCGCTGTGCTGGTGTCTGATAGCTTCAGCTCGGGTGAAGTGGGATAGGGGAGGTGGGGGGGGAGGGGGCAACCATCTCCTGATACACCCCCACCCCCACCCCCCCTCAACCCCCACTCCACAACCCAGTCATAATCGAAGCACTGTTCAAAAGAGCTGATTCAGGATCAATATCCACCCTATAGGGGTGGGAGTGGCTAAACTGATCCCGGATCGCTTGTTGCTGGGCAGAAAAGTTGAGCTGCAGCTTTTGTGTGGTCCAAGCGATCGCACAGGCACCCGTCTCTGTTCCTGAAAGATATACCATCCTGCAGAGTCAGGGGTGGCCAATTTTGGTCTTGGAGGGCCGGTGTGTGTGTGTATGCAGGTTTTTGTTTCCAACAGTCGCTCTGGCTGAATGAGCTAATTGGCTGTGTACACCAACACTGGCTCTCTCGTAGGTTAGGTCACAGTAAAACATTGCGTATTGGTATACAAGAACTCTCTTCGGCTGTCAGTTGTGTGCCCACTATGAAGTGTTGCTTGAATGTCAGTTGGTATAAATATTAGGGCTAATTAAGTAATTAAGGCTAGAAGTTGGCATGAAAACAAACCAAAAACTCATATAGCCGTCCTTGCCCACCTCTGCAGTAGGTTTTCATTTCAACCCAAATTTGGCACTGCTGATTCGATGAATCAACAAGATCTCTAGCTGTAAAATGAGGTGTGCTTTGTTAGGGGTTGGGGTGAAAACCTACAGGATGGTAGATCTCCAGGAACAGTGATGGGCAGCCCTGCTCTAGCTGTTGAAAGAAGTGAAGTGGGGTTGAAGTAAAAACATACCGGACAATAGATCTCTAGGGACATGGTTGGGCAGTCTTTTCTGAGAGGGGTTTCCTACATTTTGGGGCTAAAGTACCACTGCACATCCTCTACATGACACGGAGAAGATGGGTAAGTGCTGTCTGCTTTCCAAACTACGTACATGAAACACAATAATGTGAAAAATATGAAGCTATGAAGGCAGCAATGACCCATCACCCTGCTAACTTTCTTGTTTCACGATGATTCATTTATTAATGTTATTCACTCATATAAACCAAATTGACCAAAAGACATATTTGAGGGCCTTTAGGTAAAATTCCAGCCAAATACATGTAACAGTGTCTGCTACAAATCAGAGATAGGACAAAGTGGAATTGAAATTTAACTCTAAATCTTTGGTCCTTTATTTTACACGTCAAGTCACACTTGTGACTGGCGCCGTCAACACGGCCCTGAACTCTACGACCTTTCGCAAGCGCGCGGCACAGCTCCCGACAAAGCAAACGCCATTGGCCGTCGCCAGGGAAACGACCCTGGGTCCCTCGTGCGGGGGACCAATCAAATCCTCGCCTCGACAGCGGCCTCCGCAGGGGGACTCGCGCTCCGCTTACGCTCGTGCCGTTTTAATTTTGGCTCAGGAGGTGCGGCGGTTGCCTGGCAACTGGAGAGCTTCCGGGTTCGATCCACGTCCCTCTGGGTGCATGTCGAAGTGTCCTTAGGCAAGGCGCCTAATTGCTGGCTGCTGGTTGGCGCCTCGCACGGCGGACTTTCTCCACTGGTGTGCAAGTGTGGGCGTGGATGGGCGAATGAGACGCCTTTGCGCTGCAGTTGCTGGGAAATGTGCTATGTTGTTACGTCCCTCCGCCTCAGGTGGGGGCGCTGGCCGTTTGGACACGCGTGTGTCTTGTTAACGTTAATTGTGAGCACCTGTGGCGGTGCCCTTTTAAGAAGCCTGGAGTCGGCTTCTCAGGAGATGGGAGCTTTTTCTCCTCGCCTCTCGACCACGGCCGGGTCTTGATTTTATCTGGTGTTTTGCAGCTATTTTAGTATTTCATTTTTGTAATTAAATAAAGTTATTGGTTAGTTTTGGGAAACCTTGGTGTCGGCATCGCTTATGTTTGCGGGGGCTTGAGAGCAACCGTAACATATGTGCACTATGTGACCTGACACCCCTTTTGCTGCTATGACGACCTCCAGTCTTCAGGGAAGGCTTTATAATAGATGCTGGAGCATTGCTGCAGGGATTTGCTTCCATTCAGCCAGAAGAGCGTTGGTGAGGTCGAGCACTGATTGGGCGATCAGGCCTGGCTCGCGGTTGGCTTTATGATTGACCCCAAAGGTGTTGGATGAGTCATGCAGGTCATCCAAGTTCTTCCACACCGTTCTCAACAAAACCACTTCTATATGGATCTCAAATGTGTGCCTGGGAGCGTTGTCATGCTGAAACAGGAAAGAGCTGCCTCAAACTGCTGGGGAAGAATAGAATCATCTAGAATGTGATTTCCCTTCACTGGAACTAAGGGGTCCAGCCCAAATCATGGAAAAACAGCCCCAGACCAAGGGGTGACCAGACACTTTTGGTCATATAGTGTAATTGAGAGTCCATTTACCGTTCACCGTTTCTCCAGGCCTTTGTATTCACTAAACATCAGTTCTACAGCCTGTTCAGCTTCTGGGTTCTTGCACTGGCCTGTGTTTAAAAAAAAGAAAGAAATCGTATTACCATAGGGGACCTGAATGTACCCGTGCCATTGGGTTAAGGAATGTGCCACACTGTCCTGCATGGTCAGTAATATGGAATCGGGACACATGCCAAGAACATAAACAACAAAATGTGAATGAACATGGCTGCTTGTGATATTCACTTCACTACCTCCCCGCCAAAAAATTCTGACTGAGCGTTCTCCTTGTTCATCATGGTCCATCTAACGCCTACAAGACACACATGCGCACACTGTCTCGCACTCTTTCTCTCTCGTACAGACACACACTATCACACTCATCTCTCTCAGTTTCTCTCTCCATCTCTCTCTTTCTCTCTCACGCACACACACGTCTACTCACACTCCCTCTCTTTTCTTTCACTCTGCAATTTTTAAATAAAAGAAAAATCATCCCCTCCACCACCCTACAGACATGAACAAAGCCTCCTGCTTCTTTTTAAACTCAGACCCTCGCGTTTGATTTCGCTATTCTCTTTTTCTCCCCTGCTCCATCAGTGTGCCTCTCTCCCCCGCACGCGCTCAGTGCGCCTCTCTCCCCCGCACGTGCTCAGTGCGCCTCTCTCCCACGCACGCGCTCAGTGCGCCTCTCTCTCTCCCGCACGCACTCAGTGCGCCTCTCTCCCCCGCACGCGCTCAGTGCGCCTCTCTCTCTCCCGCACGCGCTCAGTGCGCCTCTCTCTCCCCGCACGCGCTCAGTGCGCCTCTCTCCCCCGCACACGCTCAGTGCGCCTCTCTCTCCCGCACACGCTCAGTGCGCCTCTCTCCCCCGCACGCGCTCAGTGCGCCTCTCTCTCCCCGCACGCGCTCAGTGCGCCTCTCTCCCCCGCACGCGCTCAGTGCGCCTCTCTCCCTGCACGCGCTCAGTGCGCCTCTCTCCCCCGCACGCGCTCAGTGCGCCTCTCTCTCTCCCGCACGCGCTCAGTGCGCCTCTCTCTCCCCGCACGCGCTCAGTGCGCCTCTCTCCCTGTTAGCGCTCGTCGCGCGGCGTGTCTGTGATGACCTGTGGGAGCTCATTAGAACGCTGAGGCAGGCGCCACCGCCGCCTGCTTTTGGCTCCCGTTGCCGTCAACCCGTCGCCGTTGCCGACGTCGTCGCCGTCGGTGACCCTGGGGTCCGACCCTCTGGGAGCAAAGGTGCAGGTGTGAAAGGGTCGGGGGGGGGTGGGTTGTTCCCGAGGTCACGTAGGGCTCTGCGACATTTTCGGGAATCCAGTCCCATGGTCTCCTCGGCTGGGGACGTCACTGGTCTCGCGTCTCGCTCCTCTTTGTCATCTTTTTTTCCTGTAAGTCAGGTGACTGTGTTTTATTTAAAATGTGTTTTTTATTTATTATGAGGTCGCTGGTGGATTGGGCTCAGGTCTTGCGGCTTGTGAGGCGGCGCCACCGCCGTTCGCTCGCACACGCTCACCTGAGACGAATGCTCTCGCGCTCACGCTCGCGGGGCTAATCTCTGGTGGCACTAAACTAGCGAGCTTTCGGGGGGGCCGCCGCTGCGCGATTCGCCGTTTCCGACGGCAACGCGCTCTTTCAGAGAGCGGCCTTAATGATGAAGAGCTGGGAGACGGCAGGCGGGCGAGAGGCGCCTGCGCTAACCGACGGCGTACGAGGCGGCCTCATTAAAGCGAAATTTTGGGGGCGGGGGGCATTTTTTTTTTCCAATATGGTGTGAGGTGGGGGGGGGGGGTTATTATTAGTCTATAATTAATTTGTGAACCCTGGTGTTTGTTGAGGCTTGTTTGTCAGCCCCCCCCCCCCCCCCCGCTGTGACCCCCCCAGGCCCTGACACACGTAAGCGGGAGGACTGGGCTAACGGCTGTCTGGGACAAATCAGGGAAAGGCTGTGATCGTGTGTGAAAACACCCTACTGTCTCCTGCGTGTGTGTGTGTGTTTTTCTGTGTGAGTGTGTGTGTGTGTGTGTTTCTGTGTGAGTGTTTGTGTGTGTGAATGTGTGCCTCCTGCGTGTGTGTGTGTGTGTGTTTCTGTGTGTGTGTGTTTTTGTGTGTGTGTGTGTGGGAATGTGTGCCTCCTGCGTGTGTGTGTGTTTGTATGTGTGTGAATGTGTGCCTCCTGCATGTGTGTGTGCATGTGTATGTGTGTACGTATGTGTGTGTGTGTGTGTGTGCCTCCTGCGTGTATGTGTACGTGTGTACGTGTGTGTGTGTGTGTGTGTGTGCCTCCTGCGTGTGTGTGTTGTCAGCAAATGGTCCGTTGCCATGAGCAGTACAGAAGGGGTCTTCTGGTGGGGGAGGACCCAGGGCAATTAGAATATGCTCTGTATGACACAAACAGAACCGCTCTGCCACCTCGGCTATCTCAGTCACACCATGCAAACCGTCAACTGACAGCTTGTAATAAGAGGATAATATAGATCCAAAGTGTTGAACCTACGAAACTACACATGCTAATGAAACATTGCTTTTTTCGTCCATGTCTGGAGATGCTAACGCTAATTTAGAAGGAGGCTGTGTGTGTGTGTGTGTTTGTGTGTGTGTTTTTGTGTGTGTGTGTGCGTGTGCGTGTGCGTACGGGCTTGTGTATATATGTTTTTGTGTGTGTGTGTGTGTGTGTGCCTCTCCATTTTCATATTCCCAAATTCAGCCTGAACCTGATTTAATTTTCTTAATGCTTCAGCGCTTTCTCAGACCTCTCTCCGACAAAGAAAATTAAAACCAGTCTTTCTGAAATGGGACTGATGTTAGTCACAGCAACGATAACTTTAACACTAAGCTGTAACAACACAGAGCTCCGGCAACCGCACATTTTCCCCTTCAACACACCTGTCAGCTCAAGCCCTGTGAAGTCACCGACTCTGCATAATTACAAAAAAAAACAGACCCTGACAAATTCTGCTTATTTTAATTTTGGAATACTGCAGAAAAAAAAGAAAAGAAATTGCTTTTGTTATCACTCAAGGTCATTTTATTTTTTGTGTGTAGTTATTGCTCTAGTTTGACCGGCTCCGTTAATTTAAAATGGAATGAGTTAACATTTTCTTTTTAATGATTCTAGTTATTTATTTATTTATTTATTTTAAAAAAATCAGTGTTAATCTCGGTCTGACTCAGGCTTAAGGGAGAAGTCCACAGTCTTTAATGACAGCGGGTGTGTGTCTCTCTCTCTCCCCGCGGCGTTGTCTTCAGACTGGCGATGCGGTGGTGGAGAAAAGGATCCCTGGGTCCGCAGCGATATAAAACTGTCGCCTCAGGTGGAAGGAGGGAAAAGCCATTTCCCTCTGAAGGACAGAGAGAGAGCCTCTCCCCCGTGATGAAGGGCTGTCCCAGTCAACGCTTCCCCACCTACGGCCTATGACCTTCCCGTGACCTTCCCTTGACCTTCCTGTGACCTTCGCGCGCACGTTTCTGCACAGCCGTTTGAAAGCCATTGCCTGGTCCGGTGCCATAAATGGGCCCAGATCATTAAAGACAGCCTGGTTCAAATCAATGGAAAGCCAAGGGGAGACACAACTTTTTTTTTTTTTTTTTTTGATGATGATTTTTAAAAATATTTCATTCTATCGGTCGTTATGGAGAATTTGAAACCATCGCTGCGGGAGAAGGGAATGGAGAAGGAGGGAGGCTATGTGTTCTGGGGGGAGGGGGGAGGGGGGGAATTGGGGCTCATTTAAATCCCCCTTTTTAGCGAATAGCCTCATCAGCAGCCCTCCTCCTGGACCCTTCCGAGCGACCATCTCCCAGGCAACCGGCCGGGCCGCTAGGCAACGGGGGCCGCTAGGCAACGGGGGGGCTCTGTTCTCCGAGGATCAGCTCGTCCTGCCGAGCGGAGTTTGTGTCTCCCTCTTTTCCGCACGGGCACCGCCCTGACCGCCCTCTCCTCCAGCAGGCCTTCTCCTGTCCTTCTGCTTCTGCCGCTCTGTGGACCCGATCCCCTCTCAACCTGTGTGTGCACACTGCACCACCATGGCCAGCTCTCTCTCTCTCTCTCTCCCTCTGTCTGTTGTCGTCTTCGTGTTTGCCATTCATTTGCATATCCGGCTCTGT
>NC_049203.1:68057988-68065488 GCF_013347855.1 Anguilla anguilla | reverse complement strand
CTTGGCCCCTCATCATAAAAACGAGCCTAAATTTGGCGTTCAGCAGCTGAGCCGCAGTTTACAAGTATGGCAGAAATTTAGGGAGGGGTGCAGCTGTAACGCCTCGGGGCAGCGTGCTCCAGCTGTCCCGAGCTGGAAGACGAGGGGGTCACCCAGCCTCGCCCCCTTCCGGCCCAAACCCAAACCAGGGGCGGAGCAAGTGACCACACTGTCACAGCCCTACAGCTGTGGCAAGACCCCCCCGGCGCTCCAAAAACTTAGCGCACCCCTGTCCCAAGCCCCATTCCCATCCCAAACCAGAGAGGGAGCAAATAACCACGCTGACGAACCCCTACAGCTGTGGAAAGACCCCCCCTGGTGCTCCCCTACTCCAAAAACTTAGCTCACCCCTGTCCCGATGTCCTCGTCCCGGGCCGTATTGCGATGAAAGCGAAAAGGGGGGGCGGGGCGTTTGGGTGCGTTTGACCGCAGAGTGACTGTCCGCCCGTCCCGTGCTGAACAGGGGTCCCCAGGGGCCCGTTTGGCTATCCCGCTCGGTCGTGTCTTAATGCACGTCTTCCACAACAAATTGGCCCATTTACTTACGGGTCTGCTAAGGCCCATGAATATTTAATAGCGCCCCTGTCCGCTGATGAGCATGTACAATGACTTTCCTTATCTGGTTCGGTCAGCCTGCCAGTGTTATAGCCCCCAGCCCCCTCGCCCCCCCCCCCCCCCCCCCCCAACACCTCCTCCGAGAGGGGGCTCTATGGAGGAGGTGGTGCACTCTGATGCCCTAGCTTGGGGGGGGTGGTGGGGTTTGGGGTTGGGGGTTGGGGCGGGGGGGGGCAGCCTTCTTGCTGAAAACAAGGAAAAGTGTGATAAAGCAGGAAATAACACAGCCTTCCTCCTCTCGCCCTCCCCAGGTAGACCCGATATTGGAAAACCTTGCGCTCCTTTTACGGCTCCCGGTGATACCGCAGCCGGCCAATCAATGCGTCCGCCCGCTCTCTCAATAAAGGGATCAAGGCTCTCCATTGCGTCCTTCTTTTTTTCTTTTCTTTTTTCTTTCTATCTATCGCGTGGAAAGAGAAGAAAAACGCGCGAGCGAGACTTCTGGTATTATTTTTGCCCCCGAAGCGGGGGGAGAAGTGGCCTCTGCTGCTCCCCCTGTGGAGGTGCGTGCTGCCGAGGGGGTTCTCTGTGATATGAGGACTGCCGTGTCTCCTCTTCATTTAAAAAAAATTCCATGATGAGGGGAGGAGGGGCTCACGGGGTGGAGATGGCCTGCCTAATGATTGGAAATGGCAAACGGGAGATGTTTGTGCATTTAGAGAGAGTGATGGGGGATGGTGGGGGGGGGGTTCAGCTGGGGGTGTGGGGGGAGGGAGGGGGGGGCAGCAGTGACCGATGGAATCGTTACCTGGCAGCCTCAGTGACGACCCACCCCCCAACAGAACCTGCTCTGGTCCTACCCACTGCCACAGGCAGAAAAATGCAACATTTCTTTTCAGGCATTCTAGAGGCACCATTTTTCCCCATTCAGTTCACCATTCAATTTAGAACAATATTTCCCAGTTCCTTAGGCCCTATACTGTATTTCAGCAACGTATTTGGAGTCTCTACTGGTACTCAGAATGTCTAGAGCACACACAACTTGAAAGCACATGAATGTCTGAGTCTCTCAGGGTTAAGAATAAAAACAGGCAGGGTGGTCACAGGTCATTCAAACCGAAACGATTTAAAAATTTATTTTATTTTATCTTTAACCAGGTAGGCCAACTGAGAACTGTCTTTAGCAACTTTCCACCAATCATGTGGCTCCAATACTTCAAACTTCAAACAACCTCACCTTCCAAAATGGAACCCAAGAACCTCTGACCTCTGACCCTGGATTTGCATTGAGCTGGCTGTCCAGCTCATCTAACATCTTTTTTTTTGTTTAATTTCTGGGTTTCCAGCAGGGGGGTCCTTGAAGGTCCTATAGGGGGTGGCCAGGCTTGATGTGCGATGAATACAGTGAATATAAATTTTGTCCAAACCCTTCTTTTGGATCTATCCAAAAGAATCTGCAAGCGAATTATGTATTGCTGGCTAGGGGTAGAATTTTATGAACCTATAGGCAAGGTAACATCCCAGTGCCAAGCTTTTGTACCTTTTTCTGGGGGCGTCCTGCGTTCTCGCTGGGTCTGAGGTGAGCGTGTTCGGCGAATCACACGCCGATCTGGGATGAGTCATAGAGGTCGGAAACCGTGGCGTGACCCGCCCACGCGTGTGTGAGAGATCGCAGAGGAAGCTGTCCGCCTCTCCGCTGACAGGCACGCGTTTCGGGGCCTGGCGAAGCCCCCCTGTGCGTGTCTCACCTTTACGGTCAAGCAGCAACACCCCCAATCCACCCACCCCCCCCCCCCCCCCGATGTGGTCTGACACCACGGGGCGCGTCCTGTCACACACCCCGCCTGACACCTTTCTGAGGCCCCGCCGAACAGCACGCTATCCCCCAACAAACCTCAACCCCGATAAACGCGAGAGACAAGAGAGAGAGGGAGAGAGAGAGGGAGGGAGGGAGGGAGAGAGAGAGGGAGAGAGAGAGGGAGGGCAAGAGAGAGAGGAGGGAGAGAGAGAGGGAGGGAGGGAGGGAGGGAGGAGGAAAAGGGAGCAAGGGAGAGATGGAGGAAGGAAGAGGGAGAGAATGAGGAGAGAGAGAGGGAGAGAGAGGAAGAGGGAGGAAGAGAGGGAGGGAGAGAAGGAAAGGGTCAGAGAGAGAGAGAGAGAGTGAGGGAGTACGAGAGGGTTAGAGAGAGAGAGAGAAGGAGAGAGAAGGTGGGGGAGTGGGAGAGGGTTAGAGAGAAAGAGAGAGAAGGAGAGAGAGGGTGGGGGAGACAGAGAGAAGGAAAGAGAGAGGGAGAGGGAGCGAGAGAGAGAGAGAGAGAGAGAGAGAAAGATGCACAGCGTGAGGTGCGTCGGCCTTTGTCAGTCCCTAATTAAATCACCGCCTATTCATTTTGTGTAATGTGGATTTTAATTTCATTACGGGTGGGGGTCAGGGAGGCTGGCCGGGTTCTCGGAAGCAATAAAGGGAGGAGAGCGGAAGAGAGAAAAAAAGAAAAACAGAAGCACGCAACGACGGGGCCGTCGAGATTGGGCAGGAGAGGGGTGCGCTTTTGCGGTTGTTATGGCGATAACTGCATTATGATACATCTGGTCAAGGTTACCCGGAGCGGGACAGGACGGAGGTGAGGGTGAGAGCGGAGGAGGATGGGAGGAGGATGGAGGGAGGGAGGCAGGGGAACGTTCTTCAGACGCACGGGTCTGAATGCAGCTGCCCTTTCATCCCCGGAACAGAAAAGCAGTGAATTATGATTCCGGGGGGGGGGCATTAAAACAGGGAGCACCGACTGAAATTAAGGCACCGACACACTTGGCAGTGCTGTGGACTGTGCTCTGGATGCAGGGGGGCAGGGGGGCGGGGGGCTAGTAGGTTGGGGGGGGGAGAGGGCGCGGTCTAGAACCTGTTCCCCATGATGAAGCATTTCCACCACTTTGGGCCCTGATTGATATTCACTGCATCGTTATGATTCCCGCATACTAAAGAGTGCATTTGCATAGCCTCCGTCGGCCTTCCAGCCTACGCGCGCGCCTTTAAAAAAAAAAAAAAGAAAGAAAGAAAAAAAAGAAAAAAAAGAAAAAAAGGAAAAAAAAGGAAAAAAAAGAAAAAAAAGAGATCCCTTGTTGCCGGAGACTGAGGCAGAATGCCTTTTGTTTTATGCTAAACATATAAATGAACGCGGGGCGGATCGATCGCGGCTCGCGCCGGGCGTCCGCTCGGCGGCCAGCGTTCCCGCCGAGACGACCGCCCCGCCCGCTCCGCCCCGCCCTGTCACGTGACGAACAAGACACCGACAGATCTCCGAAAAATTTCCAAAACCCTTTTATCTCCGTTTCAGGGGCGCAATTTTGTCTGTAATTCATCACGGCACGACAAAAACATTTTTTCGGTCGCAGACTCCGCCCGTCTTATCCCTGCACTTCGGAAAAAGGACGAAAACAAGAAGGCTGCACAATGAAAGAAAAAAGGAAGTAATCCTCTGCAATTCTTCAGTATTGTAGGAGAAAAATGAGAACGAGACAGGAGGCCCAATTTACAAAACAGGGAGGCTGTTTTTGTTTCTTAATAGAGCTCCTCTCTGACGCTTATTGTTCTCCCACAATGCTGACAAATTGCCAGGGATTACTTTTTGAATTCCAACACCTTTTTTTTTGTGTACTGCGTTTCCATCCCCAATTTAGCAAATTGGGCCTTTAGAGTCAGGGCTAGGGCCACGTTCCACCAAGCAGGGATCAAGCGTGCACACCTGCCAACCAGAGAACATCTGACACCCCACAGGTAGAAGAAGGGAACTGATGCCTGTCGGAGGGCGAC
Organism: Anguilla anguilla; assembly: GCF_013347855.1. Classification (NCBI taxonomy): domain Eukaryota; kingdom Metazoa; phylum Chordata; class Actinopteri; order Anguilliformes; family Anguillidae; genus Anguilla; species Anguilla anguilla. The sequence goes on along the minus strand of NC_049203.1, from coordinate 68,061,086 downwards.
TGTTGCCGTCGACCACGAGAGATGACACGACACCGTTACCACACCAACTTAAACCCACGCTACCAGGCAAAGGGGCGGGGTTCCCAGTGAGGCGGGGCAGGGACTAAGTCCTCTGGACGCTCTCAGGAGAAAGGGCTCCTCTGTGTCTCCATAGGGGAGGTCAAGGGTCACTTGTCAGGTGAACTGGTTCAATCTGGGAAATTTCACACGCTTTTCACACCGACCATGGAGGGTTCCACATAGAGCTAAAAAGGGATCCCCTATGGAGACAAGCCATAGAACCCTGCCAGAACCCTTTTTAAGACTCAGTAAGAGTGTAGGCCAAGCGAAAGACCTTCTCTTTACTCAACCCTACATTCTCTAGGCTATAGGCCTAAACTCAGCGTCACTGTGAGTCACTAAGGAGTCACTTTATAATAATAATGAATATTGCTAATACGTTAATTTTATTGCTGCACTAAGGGCTTCTCCTTGGATGTAGTTACAGATATGCATAAGTTAAATCCAATTCTCAGGGCTGTTTTAGAAGATTGTGGGACGAGGGATTTCGAGGTAAAATTAGAAAAACATAAGGTTGACAAAGCTGGGTAACAGAACCAAAAACTTATTTTAAAGAAACTAAATTATTCACTAAACCACTTACAAGTATTTCTGAAATGTGTAAACACACCAGACTACAGGAAATGAGGCAGTGTAACACAGTTATGTAAGGAAGGGACATCCGCTGAACCAGAACCCCACAGGCAGAGCAGATTAGCTTGCATCTCATGCAGTATTCTAGACTCCATAATGAGGGGAAAGTAATTAGTAAATAAATGATGAATGAAAATCAAAATGAAAAATGAATGAAAAATTAGAGTCATGCAGGAAAGTCAACATGGTTGTAGGAGAGAAAACTGAACATTGATGATGTGTCATATTTTTTTCAGACTCAGTCCTGTCTTATCATATAAAGTTCAAGAGTCATCATATCACATCATACCATAGAGAATTTCAAGAACATTTCACATTTACCCACCCACCCCTTTTTGACTTGCTTTGGCCCACTTTTTCTGTTCTTTTTGTGCAGGTTGTACATACCTTCTGAATATGTCTGAACATTAACAAAAAATAGTTCACAATTTATTTTTAAATTTTTTCTTTCAAGTACCACTTGAGTGACAGATCATCACACTAAAATCAGCTGGAATTCAGTTATCTGAAAGTGGATTCAAAATTGGCTTTGGGGGAGAGCACAAAGGGTAATGATAAGACAGATCAGTTCTGAGCAGGGTGTTATGGGATGTGGAGTCCCACAGGGATCAGTGTTGGGACCTCTGCTCTTCCTCATTTCCATAAATAACCTTGATAAAAATGTTAATAGCAAAATAGTTAAAAAAAAACTCCACTGGCACAAAACTCTGGGGTAAGAAGGTTCAGGGTGGATTTGACAGAGATTTAAAAAGTTTTAAAGGGATTAATCAAGAGGATTACAAAAGCTATTTCAGATGGACTTCTGTCAGCAGAACAAGGGGCTACAGGTAAAAATGAATATGAAGGCAATTTTTTAATTTATTATTTTTTTTTTTTTACAGTTTTTAAGTCTCTAATATTGAACTATCACACAGAGGAATGCATGTGTTTCCGCTACTATTTTTTTTGTGTACAAATGTCATTTTTTCGGATGTGTCTTATGTCGTTTTAAGAAGTTCGTTAAAACATCTTATATATTGTATAGTGTGCGCATTTCAGTTTCTTGTTTTAATGATATTGTATTATGTGCAAGACACCCTCTTCTTAATGGGATTCCTCTGTCAAAATAAAGGCTACTACCACTGCTACTATTACTGCTAGTGCTACAACTACCACAATGATATTAGAAGGCCTTTTTCCGCACAGTGATTAGTGTATGGGATAGCTCACAGACACCCTTATAAGCGAATACCCTTTGGATGGTCATGGTCACGTGTGACGCAGTGCTGGAAGCAGTTTAAGACATCTGCAGAATGACCAGCTCTGATGGGGGGGCAGAATGACAAAATGGCCGCTCCTCATTCATCAAGTGCTCTCATTCGCTCTGAACCAGTGAGGTTCTAGAATTGTAGGATCGTTCTGGTACTTGGGGAAATCAGAAGCGAGTGGTTTGCCGACGGTATTCGCCGATAACACGGGGGGGTCACTGGGTCCGGGCGGCGTCGAATGGCAAACCGCAAAACTCGATTTCTGCATCTCTGTGAGGCTGTCGAAAAAAAGGCTAGAAAATCTGTGCTTGTTTCTCCCCCAGCAGGGGGTGAAGGAGGTGGTTGGAGGAGGAGGGGGGGAGGTGGAGGGGGTGGGGGTCAAAGCTTGGGAGGAGGGCTGGAGAAGAATTCTGTTATCTTAGCTGAAGAACGGGTGTATCTCCACCTGTTTTTGGGGGGCGGTGGGGTGGGGGGGGTGGGGGTCAAAGCTTGGGAGGAGGGCTGGAGAAGAATTTTGGGTGTGCATTTGTACAGAGGCAGGGGTGGGGGGGCGATGGAACCCATGGCCGAACGCCCTGAGCACGCCGCATGCTGCCCATATTTCAATCGCACCCGGGCAGTCGTGCTCCGACATTGCCGCTCGCCCAGCGTCTGGAATCTCTCAGACAAACGTACGCGGCGTCCATCTCCCCCCCCGCCGGGGAAAACGTGCTCTCTCTCTCCCTCGCCACGGAAACCACCGAAGCGATGGACAGAAGGAAAAAAAACAAAAAAAAAAACGCTTTTTTAAAAACATAATCAATGCTCTTATTGCCGGGCGCTTCGTTTCTGAGCGCGGTTAAGATTAATGGTAACGATGAAAAAACAAAACAAAATTCATAAACGATTAAATTATTGATACGGGGACTCGTAATGGTTATCCGAAATCCATTCGGCGGCGCTGTTATGTGAACATAAGGATTATTGAATGCCACCTGGGCAGCGCGTGGGGATCGGCGACTGGGGCGTCTTAATGCTTAGCTCATCTAAAGGAGATGTCAAAATCAATACCCGACGTCAGAGAGGGGGTGCGCGCGGTAATCCACGCAGACAGGGGCGCGAACGCGAGGGTGTGCTAATGTAGCCCTTCGGACAGATTAGAGCAGGCGTTGCATGAAT
>NC_049203.1:68040488-68055488 GCF_013347855.1 Anguilla anguilla | reverse complement strand
GACGGCCTGCTCACGGAATGACAACGACGAAGAGCCCGGTCGCGCCAAGGCGATGAAGACGGGCGCTGCCGTGAGAGGGTGCGCAAAGGGACGATCCTCCCCGAGGGGTGGATGTCACGGCCGTGCGCTCGTGGAAATTTATTTGGGGATAGAGCCGCAGTGCCCGACCCCCACGCCACCGAAACAGCGGGGGCTTAATTAACAAGCGCCCGCCACTGGTCGCCGAGGTGACGAAGGGGGGGCTGGGGGGGTGGGGGGTGTGGGGGTGGATGGGGGCTGGGGTTCTAATCACAGATGTACATAGAGCAGGGGCCGCGGGTGGGACCATCCTCGCTACTGCTACGCTTTCGCTTGTGTCCACAGGGCGCGGCCCCCATCCCAAACCCTGGATTGGGCAGCCCCGGAGGGGAGGGGTTGGGTGGGGCGAAGTTTCTGGGAATTCTGGGAACAGGAGGTTAGATGACACAACACAACACATCATGAATCCCTCAGGGAATATAGATAGTGCTGGATCGTAAATTTCAAATATATACATATATATATATATATATATATATATGAATGTGTACCATATAATACTTGTCATCACATTACCAGGAACAGTGCAATGCTATCATCATTTTATATATAAATATATAGACACACGCACATGCACACACACACACACACACACTCTCACTCTCTCACACACAAACACACACACACACTCTCACACACACACACACACACACACACACACACATACTCTCGTTGGGCTCCCCGGGCGCCGGGCACCAGAATTCTCGGGAGTTACATAACCCCGCCAGCGGTAACCATGGCAACGCCTCCTCCGCCCCGCTGACCCGCAGCCTGGTGGGGATGAGTTACGAGCGCGGGGCGGGGCGGGGGGGGGCGAGCGGGGCTGGGGGGATGGGGGGGGTGGGGTCAGAGCTGATGGTGCCGTCGCTGTCTGGGCCGTCCCCGCTCAGGGGCTCTAAGCCGCACGCTCTCCACATTTAGCAAACGGGGCCCGTCTGAGGAATGGGCCTTGCTGCCCGGACCGGCGCTGCCTGCGCCGCTGGACCCCGCGCGTCCGACCCGACTAAACGCCGCTCACGCCCGTGACATAGTGTGACAGGCAGAGCACCGGTGGGAGTCATAGCACCTCTTAAAAAATAAAACAGCAGCGCGGGTGGGGGGGACGGGGGAGGGGGGGTGGGGGTAGGGGGATGGGGAGGGGGGTATTTTTTTTTCATGATGCAGAGGGCTCATGGGCTGTAAATAAAAGGGTGATGTCATGTCTGCCCATGTCTGATCTGCACCCCCCCCCCCCCCCCCCCCCCCGACTCCCCCAAACACGCTCTAGGATCAGCCGTGCCACTGATGTACTGAGGCTGCAGAACGCACACACTGCCCCCGCTACCCCTGCCACCGAGGAACAGAGACACTGGCATTCACCCCCATTCACTTACTGTGCTAAAACGCTCTCCCTCCCTCTCCCCATCTCTCTGTCTCTCTCTCTCTCCCCCTCCCCATCTCTCTATCTCTCTGTCTCTCTCTCCCTCCCTCTCCCCATCTCTCTGTCTCTCTCTCTCTCCCCCTCCCCATCTCTCTATCTCTCTGTCTCTCTCTCCCTCCCTCTCCCCATCTCTCTCTATCTCTCTCTCTCTCTCTCTCTCTATCTCCCTCCCTCTCCCCATCTCTCTCTCTCTCTCTCTATCTCCCTCCCTCTCCCGATCTCTCTGTCTCTCTCTCTCTCCCCCTCCCCATCTCTCTCTGTTTCTGTCTGTCTCTCTTGCCGATGTATCTCTCTCTCTCTCTCTCCCCCCATGTCGATTTCTCAATTTCAATTTTAAAGTGCTTTATTGACATGACAAATATCAGCAATTGTGTTGCCTCCACAGAGGTTACAAAACACAACTATATACAATATGAATGCTATATTATGAATAAAAAAATTATTAAAAAGCCTATAATGAAATATAATGAAAATGGCTGAGGTGTGTGTTCCTGTGTGTGTGTGTGTGTGTGTGTGTGTGTGCGTGTGTCTGTATGTCTGTGTGTGTGTTGTGTGCGTTTGTGAGTGTGAATTTATCTTTCCCTCTCAGTATTTCTCTCTCTCTCTCCCTCCTCTCGCCCACCCTCTCTCACGCAGTCATTAGCACATTCAGTGGTGTAGGCAACTGTATTCTTCTTTACCTTTGCTGCTATTCAAGTGCTTTCTCTGTGATAGATGTCTAAGCGTGCACACACACGCTCACACACACACACACGCATGCACGCACGTACGCACATACACATGCACGTGTGCACGCCCACACACACACATGTACACATGCATGAACACACACACACACACACACACACACACCAAAACACAAATGCACACACGCACACACACACACATGCACAAGCACACATGCACACACACACACACATACACACACAGACATGAATGCATGCACGCTCGCACACACACACACACACACACACATACTCTTGCTTTAATACTTTGGGATCACTGTTACATGGACAATGAAAGGGATTCGTGTTTTTAATATCAGGACCGTCACAGACTTAATATCTCCTTAATGTCATTGTCAATAAATGAAGCATAAGCACACATCCATCGGCGGCTGGATCATCGCCATCCCCTCTTTATTATGTCCATAGCTCCTGCCCGTGCACTCCCACAATAATCCTCTTACAGACACACACTCGCGATTCTCATTTAAACACGCTCGGTACGCGCAGGCTTACACTCAAACCCGCTGTTCCGCGCACACATCACCCCGAACCAATCAATGTGTATCTAATATGGCGCCCTTCGGAGCAAGCGGCCTCTAAACTCCATGCCACTCAAGTGCCGCCGCACGCTGCAATCACTGCCTCGCTATCTTTAGCCCGAATAATCGAATCAATCAAAGTGAAAAAAAAAAAGGATCCATAAAAAAGTGTGGCAGGCAGGTTTGATAAGACACCGGTTGGCAGAAAGCTGAAAAAGAAAACGGAAGAAAGACTGCGTCTCGCCCGGTGCGATTTAGCTCCAGACTGTCGCGCTGAGCAATCAAATGGCACTGATAGTCGGACAAGGAAAAATAAAAGTGTGAAATATTTCACGGGCGAGGAGAGGAGAGCAGCCGCGCGATGCGTTTTTGATGGCCCAGCCTATCGCTCGCCTGGGAGGCTCGCAGGCACCCTGGAACAAACACTTCAACGGTTTGGCACGAGAATGAGCGGAGAGCAAACAGAGGGGGTAAACGGAGAGGTGCAACCGTGAAGCACGAGCGTGCATTCCTTCTGTGACATCACAGAGGCTTCAACTATCAGGAAGTCCAAACGTGCACACCTCTGTGACATCACAGAGGCTTCAGCTAGTGCCATCAGGAAGTCCAAACGTGCACGCTTCTGTGACATCACAGAGGCTTCAACTAGTGTCATCAGGAAGTCCAGACGTGCACGCCTCTGTGACATCACAGAGGCTTTAACTAGTGCCATCAGGAAGTCCAGACGTGCACGCCTCTGTGACATCACAGAGGCTTTAACTAGTGTCATCAGGAAGTCCAGACGTGCACGCCTCTGTGACATCACAGAGGCTTTAACTAGTGTCATCAGGAAGTCTAGACGTGCACGCCTCTGTGACATCACAGAGGCTTCAGCTAGTGCCATCAGGAAGTCTAGACATGCATTCCTTCTGTGACATCACAGAGGCTTCAGCTAGTGCCATCAGGAAGTCCAAACGTGCACGCCTCTGTGACATCACAGAGGCTTTAACTAGTGCCATCAGGAAGTCCAAACGTGCACGCCTCTGTGACATCACAGAGGCTTTAACTAGTGCCATCAGGAAGTCCAAACTTGCACGCCTCCTTTATGTGCAACATCAGTTTTTTGTGTGGTAGATGGCAGCCTCGACCACACCCATGCAAACAGCTGAATCAGCTGCCTCAAAATGGCTACCCCAGACAAATTAGCTGAAGGACTGTTTGGAACTTGGGTGGGATCTGAAATCAGGTTTAAAATCAAACAAACTTTAAAATCACAATTGTGTATGTCCCTGTTATTATTTTTCATGGTAGTTTGGCAAAAAATTTACATTATTTCCTGTAGCCTAGGACAGTGTCCAATGACACTGGACTGATGGTTGTGTTTGAAAAGATCAGGTGAGAAATGTAACGCATGCTCTGATGAACATTTCAATGTTATGCCAATAACCTAGCCAAAATGCTGCAAAAAATATAAAGCATTTACCCTTATATATATATCTATAGCTTAAATGTAGCATTTACATGTATATTTAACATTTGCATTTAACATTTATATTTAAATATAATGTACAAATTCTCAATCTCGCGTTAATGCATTACATCGCTCTTGGAAACATGATTGCAATGTTTTAGATGCCTCCCTACTCCCCCCTCCCCATTGAAAAAATCCATCCGAATACACCCTCCACCCCAGGCCTGCGCCCTATCCGAAGTTTCCGACACCCCTGAACTGGAATTCCGGAACTCCCGCTCAGCTTATCGCTGCTCCGTTCTCCGTGCCCTCGGTGTTACCTCCCGCGTCCCCAAAAGGGCGCCCTGCTGCTCTTCCGCGAAAATATATCCCCTCCAAGATATCCTGCTAATGTGCAATAACCAATTAGACCCTTTACTCATTTTCCTGGAAAATGTCAAATGCGCGTTTGAAACTCAGCCCGAGGGGAAAGCGTTACGTTTGACACTTCGAGCGCAGGCTGGAGTCAGCGGCCCGGGCGAGATCAATTTAAATGTGTACAGCGGGCACGACCACAGACCCCGGGCGATCTTTCTTTCTCACGGAACCCCGGCGAATGGCTTTTAAAAAAAATATATATAAGCCGCGGCGGTGAAGAAAAAGCCGCAGCATTTCACGCGGTAATAGCGGTCTCCCCCCTCTTTTTTTTTTCTTCTCCCCCCCCCCCCCCCCACGTTCGTGTTTGTTTTGGACAGCGTTTAGTCGGCCAATGGCCCGTGACCATTCCGGGGAAAGGAAGCTAACGCGAGTCGAACGTCTTTCGGGGGCGATTGTTGGCGGGGATCGGCGCAGCTGGAGTCGCGCGCTGATTGGTTGGTTTTGGGTAAACGGCTCGTGCTGCTTTAGTCCCTGCGTGTGCCCCCGACGCCCAGGGAGAGATAGCGAGAGAGAGAGAGAGAGAGAGAGGGAGAGAGAGAGACAGAGAGAGAGAGAGAGAGAGAGGCGGAGGGGGTGTTGTAAAATCACTTGGTAAAATCCTTACACTGTTATGAAATGCTCTGTTGCCGTTCCATTTTCAATTTATACCGCTAGTTCTGCGATAGCGGATGAATAACGTAATTACGAAAATAACGTTATTTACCTTAGATAAACATTGGATCGTGTTTGGAACCCCCCCCAGAGGTTGTGGCCCTAAAGAACCGCATAGAGCGTTTATGCCACGGGCCGGCCCTGAAGGGAGGAGAAAGGAAATGCAACCGTCTGCCCCTGTATCCGCTCAGGCGAATTTTTGCAACCATAATTTTCCCATCAAATAATAATAATAATAATAATAATAATAATAATAATAATATAAAAATGCTGCATGCTGTCAGAGTAATGAAAGTAAGCAGTCTGAGGTACGTTTTCCTCCCACACTGCTTCAGTGTTTGAGGGGTTCATGGGAGCGGGGGGCCCTGCTATTTGTGCTGCTGCCCGGGCTGCAAAGTTCGGCCTTCGTGCGAATCCAGATCAGAATACCTTGAGCTTGAACGAAAAAAAAAAATTAATTAATAAAAAAAAATAGACAGAACTTTCGATGGTAAGTGTATGGAGTGGAACATCTGGTAGGCAGGGTCACACGCCGGTGTCGAGGGATGATGGTGTCAAACCTTGTACTGACCATCTGGTTGGCGTAGACAGTCTGGGACTGTGTCAAGGGGGAGGGGGGCGGCCGGGGGGGGCGGGCGGGAGGGGGGGGGAGGGGAGCTGTGTCAAAATGACTCTGACAGAGGGATCTGCTGACAACTGCTCTCCCGGGAGTTCAGCCCAACGGTGGCAAAAGGCCTTGTTCTGCATCTAATTCGTGGATATTTCTCACCATCCTAATTGCTGCTTCGCTGCGACGAGTCCCTGACCGGTATTACCGCTTCCTTTTCTCTTGGGTCTGACCTCCAATGTTTATGTCTCAGATTTAAATAATGACCGTTTAATGTAGAGATTAATGGCCTTCTAACCAGAAGGTTAAGTTGAAGGTTCATATTTCTGACGTCGGCGTTGTCTCATGGTTCTCGGTACCGGAGGTTACATAACAAGCACAGGAAGTCCACAAACTGAGCGAGGCTTACGTTCTGGGATGCAGGTCAATTTATATGCAAATTAATGTGTGACTAAATAAATCTTCAGCTGGAAGAAATTCTGAACCTTGGGTGGCCTTTGCACTGTGTGTGCACTGCAAGATTTACAGAGGACAACAAACGTTGTGTTTCGTGCTTAGGACAACAACGAGAAGAAGTATTTTATACGTGTATGTAATATTTATTTTTAAATGCTTTTCTCCCAGGTTTGACATGGCCAGTCTTATTGGCTACATCCACATATGTGGATGGCTACATATAAAGAGCGTAGGCACGCACGCATTCTACATTGTGATGTCACCAGCTGCTTCTATTCACACTGCAGTGGTAGCCCATGAGCTAAGCGTGCACTGGCATGATTCAGAGGAAGACACTTCAATACGCAGCTTTAGTAAGCAGACCACAGGGCCCGACTGATATGCTGGGGTTTCTGGAAACCAATGAGATGCTGCCAATGGAGCCCACTGGCAAGCTGTCCAGGGTGCATCCCTGCCTGAAGCCCAGTGCATGCTGGGCTGGGATAGGCTCACGCCATGCATCTCTGGTCCAGATGCTGACCAGGAATAAGCAGGTAATATGGATTGATGGACGGACAGATGGATGGATGGATGGATGGATGGATGGATGGATGGACGGACGGACGGATGGCTGAATGGATGGATGTATTTTCTCCATACATCTCTGTAAATTGTCACCCTTCTCCGAAGCTGACAGGGGCTAAGTGTGTTAAAGCGATGTGTGCTCATGTCAGTGTGTTAGAGCTCGGCCAACTGGGCGCACGCTGGTAGGGCTCTGTCCAAGGCTTTCGGCTCTCTCTAACCAAAACCCTTCCCACAATCCCCGGCTGTTTCATGAGGCCACAGCCTGCATTGCCGCCAACACCCCCCTCTAGGCCCCCCCCCACCCCCGCCGCCACCCCGCTCGCTTCATGCTCTCCCATCTCAAGGCAGCTCAGGCCTGGGGGGCTTTTGTGCTGTGACTGATTGATTGGGTTTCTTCAGGAGAGGTTCCCGTGGTCCGGCGTATCAGAATGGCGGGGTCAGCAGATACGGGCTTCAGTGCTCATCACCGAGCCCCCCCCCCCCCCCCCCACCCTCACCTCGCCCCCACCCCCCCCCCCCCCACACCCCGGGGTGAAATATTAAATAACGGGGCCAATCCATCTCTGTATCTCGGTCGGAGACGCAAGACCTGAAAGAGATGTAATTTTGGACATACGGCCCCATACTGCCTCCCCCTGGTGGGGCAAGGAATTGCAGGGGCACGGTACTGGGTACGCAGTACCGTCAGGTCGCTTGTGTTGACATCGCTGGTGATGAAGCCAGAAGCACTGGTGTGGTCTGCCAGCAACGTATAATCTACGGTAAATCTAGATTAAAAAAAAAAAATTAAATCTAGATTTAAACTGAGGTTTAGCTTTACATTTTCAGTGAAAACAAATTATTTTTGTTTCATCATCGTAAATCTTAAACTGAGTCAGTCCTATTCTGATTTAACTCCTTCAGGGCATGAAATTAATTTTTTCACGCACTGGCCAGAGCGGCTTGTGGATTCTAAAACATCACATCAGCCATTTTCAGTGTCTTATCAGCCATGTTACCCCTTACAATATAACACACCCTGGTCGGCTCCCTGCCAAAGTGGCTCCCTGCTCCCTGACTCAAAACTCTTACCAGTCGCGACCAAAATGTGAGCATTTGGCGAGCGGCGGGTTTTCGTTTCACACGCTGCTCCTGGCCGGATTTGAACATGGGTGGCTGGTTCGACAGGCGCCACCGCCGGATGAACCCGGCCCTCGGTTTCGGCGTCCGCGTTCTTGACCTCTTGTCTCTGGCCTGGCCCTTGGAGAGGCTCCCCTGGCGGACAGGGGACACCGGAGCGGAGAGAGAGAGAGAGAGAGAGAGAGAGAGAGAGAGAGAGAGGGATGTTTGGACGAAGCGCGCTGAGTCATGCTGATGGTGACGGCCATGATGGCCCTATTGATTATCCGTTCCCAATGCAGCGCACGGCCAGGGCCTCGAGCCAGCGGGGGCGGGGGCGGGGGCGAGGGGGGGGGGGGGGGGCTAGATAGGCATGCCGGCGCTCAGCCACCGTGCACCCGCAGCCCGCGGAAGTGCCTTTTGGCCAGGCGCTATCACGGAGTCCGTTCCAGAATAGGGGTTTTTTTTAAACACCCTTTTAAGTCGTGAGGTCAAAATACGCTGTTAGAATGTTCGTGAGCGAAACATTCCAACGCAGATGTAACAACCGCCGCTGGCGATTTGTAAGCAACGCGTGTGTGTGTGTGTGTGTGCGTGTGGTGCGTGTGTGGTGTGTGCGTGTGGTGCGTGTGTGGTGTGTGTGGTGTAGCTGGATGTGTGTGTGGTGTGTGTGTGGTGCGTGTGTGTGTGTGTGTGTGTGCGTGTGTGTGTGTGTGTGTGTGTGTGTGTGTGTGCGTGTGTGTGTGTGTGTGGTGTAGCTGGATGTGTGTGTGGTGCGTGTGTGGTGTGATGTGTGTGTGTGGTGTATGTGCGGTATAGATGGCACCCAGGTGTGAAGCTCTGCGGTTTTATTTTTAAGACTCCAGCGTGGAATTGCTTTTTCCCCCTCTCTCTCTCTTTCTGGACAGCCCTGTTTTTTTTCGTTTTTTTCTCTCTCTCTCTCCTCCTCCTCCTCAGGCGGTGAGAGACGTGTGATTGGATGCTCGTAATCGTGCGCCGGTACTAAATTGCTCTGGGATGGGGTGGGGGGGGGGTGGGGGGGCCGCACCCGCGTGTTCTTCAGACCCCCCCCCCCCCCCCGCCCCCTGGCCCTCCCCCCGACACAGATTGCCGAGATACGCTCCCATTTACCCGCCTCCGCCCTGATCCGCTAAGTGGCTTTTTTTTGGGGGGGCGGGGGGGGGGGGCAAGCAGGGGTGAAATGAGCCCCTGTGAGCGAGCAGGCGTGCGGCAAAGCGCCGGGCCGGGGGGCCGCGGCATCCCGGGAATACAGCCGGCATTCCCGACGCGACGTTCCGAGCGGGAATCTCAGAATGGAACAAGGCCGCGCGCGTCGTCCCAACGCTGCTGCAAACGGCGCGCAGGCTGAGAGAGGGGTGAGGGGTAGGGGGGCGGTGGCGTGGGGGTTTGTCAGGGGGTGGGGGTGTGGGGGTTTGTACGGGGGGTGGGGGTGTGGGGGTGCTGGCGTGGGGGTTTGTACGGGGGGTGAGGGGTAGGGGGGCGGTGGCGTGGGGGTTTGTGGGGGGTGTCGGGGTGTGAGGGTTTGTGGGGAGAAAGGAGTCAGAAAGAGCTTTGTCAGTCAGAGGGGGAAAAGGCTCGTTCGACCCAGCAGCCCGGAGATAATGATTTCTCCACGGAACCGTGCTGTGCTGTTAGCATGAAGTCGGGAGACGGGGGGGGGGGGGGCTGTGATTCTGGTTTCATTCGGAGAGGAGCCGCGCGCGCGAGTTTGACCCCCCGGGCGGGGGGGGGGGGGGGGACACACGCGAAGGAAATGGTTTCCACTTCGGAGCAAACACAGAGACGGGCGAGCCTCCGGCAGCCCTGGGCCCCGTCCTCGCTGCGTTCCGTTCATCATTCCCTCCCTCTTCCCTTCATCGCGAATAAACGGCTGTTCTGAAGCCGTCTATCCGAGCGTGCGCACGTTTTTTTTCTTTTTTTCTTTTTTTTTTCAGCTTCCCCCCTCCTTTTTTTCTTTTTTTTCCTTTCGCCAGGTAGCTAACCGCTGCCGGTGTTCGCGGCAGATTCGTTTCGGGGTTTCGTGCAGCGCCTTTTTCCCGCCAGCTGTCATCTTCGGGGCCCTCGTTATTTTTCCGTTTCGGTGTGGGGGGGGTGGGGGGGGTACGGGGAACCGGGGGGGGAGAGGAACGTGTCAGGTGTTTTTTTTTTGGCTTTTAGATCATTCAGCTCCAGGAAGACACCAGTGACACGGAGTTGAACCGTCGCACTGCAATCACGATGCAAATGAACCTGGCAGGACTACAACACACAGACCCCCCCCCGCCCCCCCCCAATAACACGCTGAGTGCGTCTGTGCGTTCCTCGCCGCCGTCCGGCACGTGCGTAACAAGCAGTAGCCGAGACGTCCGCGGGGCGGGCCTGCAGGAGGACGATTCGTCGTATTGACCCTCCTGTCCAATCGGCTTTCAGGGAAATAAAAAAAAAATAAAGAAACGACGCATCAGTCCAGGGGCGGAGAGCGAGCGACGACGCGTCCGTCTCCACGCGGTTTCCCGCCCAGCGGACGCCAGCGCCTCCTCTTGCGAAACGCCGCTCGGGGGGGCCTGCGGGGGGCGCCGTTAGCGAGGCGCTCTGGGGGACCCGGCGCGCTTCGGTGGGGGGGCCAACCCAGCCGCGGCGGGGAGGACGAGGAGGTTTGGAAGTTGCCGGGGCGACGGGAGCTCAGAGGTGAAGGGAGAAGCTCCGGGCGGGACAGCGAATCGTGCAGTGAGGGTGTGTAACGCTTTCAGCGACTGTTTCGGCGAGGGGGGGGGGGGGGTTTGACTGGCAATAAGGAGTGCGATTTGGTACAGTCCCCACCCCCCCCCCCACACTGAGAGAATTCCCATCGAGCAGAGAGATGGAGAACAGAGAGGAGTGAAAACTCCATCATCCCCTTTTTTTCTCCCCGGCCACCACAGGACCGCACGTCTCCTTAATCCTAATATCTCCCCGTTTTCACGTCTGAACTACTGCGGGGGACGTGCAGGTTTGCTCCTCTCTCCCTTTCATATCACGTCTTACTTTGGGCACGGGGACCGCTCGCACCTGTGCGATTACAGCGTTTCATTTTCACAAGGCCCTCCTACGTCCCCCACTCTACACAGAGGATGTGTTTCGCCTCTTTATTTTCTCTTTAATTTCCCTTACGGTCAGGGCGCCGGGCTTTCAGACCGATCAGAGCTATCATGGCTCTCCTCTCTATCTCTCCCTTTCTTTTTCTCTCTCTCTCTCCCTCTTCCTCTCTCTCTCTCTCTCTCTCTCACGTTCCCTTTGCCCATATTTCTTGGTACCTGTGCAGCCTAGAGAGGCTCAGATAGCTCTATCTCTTCACACCAACCTGTCAGCTCCCGCGGTTGCCGTGGCGACGGACCGTCGTCATGGCAACCCTGGCGGGGGTGTGTGTGTGTGTGTGGGGGGGGGGGGTGGGGGGTGCTTGGATGCGGGGGGGGGGGGAGGAGAGAAATCGAGACCGAAGGATAAAAAAGAGAGAGAGAGAGAGAGAGAGAGAGAGAACAGAGAGAGAGAGAGAAAGGAAGTGTCTGCATCTTTTCTCATTAAACGATAAAAAGAAACCACAGTCCCTCTAATCCTCGTTCCACCAACACTTCATCGGTTCAAAAATCAGCCCTCTTCTGTTTGGAGTAAATAGCAAAGAGCTGGTCCATTTAGTAGTATAATGACAGCTATTTATTAACAGTGCAGTCGGCCTCAAACAAGCTACTCAGGAGCACACAATAGATTTTTTTTTTTTTTTGCGAAATTCTCATGTATCGGGAAATACAGGCAGGGCTCTGATAGGCTGTTGAATTGTCTTCTCTCCATTCAGTGCTGAAGGTGGATTTTTCAATACGGCCTTAACAAGAAAGAGCGGATGCAGGTCACCGGTCCTGGGTAAATACGTTTAACCCCATTATAGGCTGTGTGAACGTGAATACATCTGACTGGATTCAAAATACCGCCCCCCCCCACCCCCCCACCCCCCCCCCCCCCACCCCCCCCACCCCCCCAACCTCCTCACGAGGGAAATGATTCGCTTCTCCACCAGAATAAATTGAAAAGGACCACGGAAAATCAATGTCAAATCAATTTTTCTTATTCCGCACATGGTGGTAACAGGGAGGGTGTGTGAGCGGAACCTTGCTGGTGTTTAGTGCTGCGTGTTGAAACAGACCATAATAAAACGGTCCAGTCCAGGAACAGATCGCTTATTTTTTTAATAATGCTTCATTCACCAAACTTTTCTTATTATTATTCTTACTTTTTCTTGAAAATGGTCCTGTGAAAAACCAATATGGGATTTGTGATGCGTCTTTTTTGTGCGTATCCCAGCTGTGTGAGAAGATGAATGCTGACTGTTTGTAAATTTCATGCGCAGTCCTGTTCATGTGATTAGCATAAGGAAACAGCCATGAGCAAACGCAGACAAGAAAGACAAAAAAATAATAATGAACGTCGAAATGTTCTTGGAAACGTTCTTACGCACAGTTTTCACGCTCAAATGTGATCGTGTGCATTTGTAGCGAATGAGGCCCACTGAACAGGAACGTGCGAGTTCCAAAGCCACATCTTTAATCTCTCAGAATCGAGGGGGCCTGTCTTCCCTCAGCTGAAGTACTTTTGCTGTTTTGTTTTGTTGTTGTTTTTTTTCGCGCGCGCGAAAAGGCAGTCAGGTTCTCTCTCCGTCTTCCGTTTCTCTCTTTTCATAAAGGCACGAAGAAGTTTCTTTTTTTTTTTTGTTGTTGTTGCCTCGTCTCATTTCGGCCAAATCGACTTTGATCTCGGGAGTTCGCCCGAGTGAATATTTTGTGCCCGTCTCTGAGACCCGGTCCTGCGCAGCGCCGAAAGTCAATGAAGCCTAGGCGGCTAACGAGGTCGGGGCTACGTTAGCCGCGGATACGTTAGCGAAGGTCGGCGCGAAGGTCGGGAGCAGGCGCCACCCGCTTTATTTTATTACCATCGAGTCGCAAACCGTCGGGGTGGGGGGGATGGGGGGGGGGTGGGTCAGAGCGGTATGGGGTGGGGGGGGGGGGTCAGAGCGGTATGGGGGGGGGGGGGGGGGGGGTTGCTGGAGATTTAAACCCGGTGAGCGATGGTCAGGCCAGAACTTTATGGCTTTTATTTTTTTTCTTCTTCTGATTAGTAAGATTAGCAGCTGGGAGGAGGGGCATTCTTCATACCCGCACCCCCCCCCCACCTCCCCCCCACCCCCACACAAGCCTGCCCGGGCCCTAACTGGCAAAGTGCATAATCAGGATAAATAAGCCAAATTAGCTGGCCCGCCTTTCATCTAATTTGTTGGAAAATCCATTTTTCCTGTCTCCTGTGCCAATATACATTTCATTCATGGGAATTCAGGGGGTTTCAGAAACGATTTCGAAATCTGCCTGCCGACAGGAAGTGACAGGGCGTGTTTGGGGTTTAGCCAAGAAGTGGCAAGGTGGTACACCATGAGGTACAGCTGCTATTGCTGTTACTTAATGATAATCTCTTACCTGCCCCCCCCGCCCCCCTGTCCCCCTTTCCAAAAAAAAAAAAAAAAATGAAATAAGAAAATACTCAACTGGGTAATTTTTTTTTGGTGGAGTAACCACCTGGTTTACTGTTGCTGTTG
Source organism: Anguilla anguilla (assembly GCF_013347855.1). Taxonomy (NCBI): domain Eukaryota; kingdom Metazoa; phylum Chordata; class Actinopteri; order Anguilliformes; family Anguillidae; genus Anguilla; species Anguilla anguilla. The sequence goes on along the minus strand of NC_049203.1, from coordinate 68,041,866 downwards.
CAACCCCCCCCATCCCCAGACCCCCCATTCCCCCCTGACCCCCCCCTCCTGAGAGAAGCCCTGTGTTTGCTCGGTATCCTTGGGGGAAAGTAATTTCACAGGTCGGCCCAGAGGCCTCTCCTCTGTGCGTGGCGGTGCCTTGCTGTTGAGTTTCTCCATGTCTGCCGCTCCCCATCTAGTCCTTTGTAAGGGGAACTGTGCTCCCGAAGGCTGAGGGGTGGGGGGGGGGGTAGGCATTTCCAACAACGGCCCCCACCATTCCAGGACAACGACCAGCAACCCCCCCCCCCCCCACCCTGACCCACCTGCTTGGACCCCTGGCTGAAAACCCCCTAGCTCTGATGCACTGTCGGAAAAAAAAACACCACCCGCAGCTCGAACCAGCTCGTTAATTAGAATAGATTGGCTATACTGATTCAATTAACCTTTATAAAAAATCTGTCCTCTCGTTATGAATGCAGGCGGTTATACACCCTGTCCGCACACGCTCTCCAGCTGGGGAGGACATCAGTCAGACCTGGGCGGTGGGGAGTGGAGGGGGGGGGGGGGTCATGGGTGCTGTGGGATAGTGGGGGGAAAGGAGTGCTGTGGTATGGGGGGGGGGGGGTGGTGTGGAATTTCGGGGGGGCGTGCTGTGTGATTGGGCTTTGTTGTGGCTACCTCTTGTGTGGACCAAACAAACAAAAACGAGGAGTCACTGCTGCTGAATCTGGCTGTAATGTGAATGTGAACCTCCAAACGTGAGCTGCCAATCATGTTGGCAAGCCCCGCCCCTTTCCCCCCGTCTGTACCTTTCAGATCAGGCGATTGGCTGTATTTCGTACGATGCCGGCTTTAGCTGAGGCCGTGCGCCTGCCCGTCGCCGGCTGTCCTCTGTGGCAAGACGCCTTTACGAAGCATTCAGGCCCTCGTCTCACGGACAGGAAGTGTGTGCCTGCGTCTGCTCACGCTCTGGCGTTACGGTTTCTGCATTTCGGATAATATCTGAAGTTCAGAGCTTTGTCTCCCAGGCCCGAATGACATGGCTCGTGCGCGTCCACGTCCACATCGCGTCGGACATTCTCTGGACTTCTGATTTGTCACAATCTCGGACGATTAAAAGCTGGACTTCTCTGGTGCCCTGCCCTGGGGGGGGCGGCGGGGGGTATCTCCGAATTCGCCCCCGCGAGCGATGGGATTACACCCCGTACTGTCGAGCCCCCCAATAGGACGCGTCTCAGCCCGGGTGGATTCCGATGACTCATTCTAATCATATCAGCGGTGCATTTCTCCCCCGAGCGAGCGTGATGCAGGGCTTGTCTTTAGCCAATCCTTTACATGTGCATCACACACGCCGGTTCAATCAGCTGCCACCCCCCCCCCCCCCGTACCCCCACCA
>NC_049203.1:67892988-68035488 GCF_013347855.1 Anguilla anguilla | reverse complement strand
GGATAACTGCGCTGAGTAAAACCCTGTATCACAGAGCAGGATTACTGAGTTAGCTGGATAACTGCACTGAGTAAAGACCTGTTTCACAAAGCAGGATTACTGAGTTAGCTGGATAACTGCGCTGAGTAAAACCCTGTTTCACAGAGCAGGATTACTGAGTTAGCTGGATAACTGCGCTGAGTAAACCCCTGTATCACGAAGCAGGATTACAGAGTTAGCTGGATAACTGCACTGAGTAAACCCCTGTATCACAGAGCAGGATTACTGAGTTAGCTGGATAACTGCACTGAGTAAAGACCTGTATCACAGAGCAGTAAAATAGGTCTTTACTCAGCGCAGTTATCCAGCTAACTCAGTAATCCTGCTTTGTGATACAGGGTTTTACTCAGCGCAGTTATCCAGCTATAACTCGGTAATCCTGCTTCATTAAATACACCCCTGGTGCTTCTCCAGCCCTTGCCTTTTCGAAAGTGGCTTCATAAGTGGGACCTTGATGAACAAGTCTCTGTGGGAGGCTTCTTGTGTCTCTGTCTCCCAGCTGGAACAGCAGATCTAGCTCAGGGCAAAAGAAAGTTCAGGGTTCGAGCTGCATTGCCATTGTAATCCAGCTGAGCGCACTCACCGATGCGATGATAGACCACGTTTGCAGTGAGAACACAAGGGCAGTAGGTCATTACTGTCCAGCATAAGGGACTGAGCAATTGGTTTTTAAAAAAAATCGTTGTGATAAAGGAATTGTGCTTTATATTATGAGTAATTATGACTGGCTTTAATATTGATTTGGTTATGTTTGTATTTATGTGTGTTGTTATGTGTTACACCATATGTTATATGAATGAGTGCTTCTAAATAATAATAATAACTATTATTTTCATCATCATCATAATTGTCATCTTCATCATCCTCATCATCACCATGATCATCATAAATTTCATCTACATCATCATCACCATTATCATCATCATCAGCATCATCGTCATCATCATCATGATCTGAGATCTATGTGCTCCGGAACAGGTACAAAGCTCAGCAAATCTTGGCTGATCCTTCACATCCCCTTCATAATGAGTTTGACATGCTCCCCCCTTGGAGGCGCTATAGAGTACCCAGAGCCTCAAAAAAACATATTTAAGAAGTCCACTTTCATTCCACATGCCATTGCTTTGATAAATACTTAATACTTTGACCATAGCACTCTAATGTACTGGGAAGGTACTTGAAGCTTTGTTGTGTTGTGTTGTCTATGTACTGGGTTGTTTGTGGCCGGTGTTGTCCAAACCTACATTGTTAGTATTGTGTTGTTTGTGACCTGTATTGTGTGACCGCTTGTTTTTATTGTAACTATGGCGAAGCCAAAGGCAAAAATCTATCTATCTATCTATCTATCTATCTATCTATCTATCTATCTATCTGTCATCACCATCGTCGTCATCATAATTATCATCATCATAGTCCACCATTTTGTTTCACGGGAACGCCATGTGAATGCAGGCATCGCGGTTCGGCGCTGTGCTCAGCCGGCTCACGTGGCCCGGGCCTTGGCGGAGGACGGAGCCTTGGGGACGGACTCCCGGCGGGATCTTGGAGGCGCCGTGCCGCTCTCGTTTCCCGGAGGAAGCCAGTCGTTACTGGAAAGGCTTGCCGGCGTGTCCCTGCCACTGTTGGCCCTCAGCACAGACCCCAGCGCCACCCCGCAGTGTGATTATTTACCCCGCTGTGCTGCTCAGCTGCCAGGGCAATGTGAGTGCCATTTATAAAAGCCCCCCTCTCCCTTCTCAGTGCGCTCGCGTATAGGCCCCTCCCACTGGCAGTCCGCCTGTCCGTCATTACAGGCATACACAAGCCCCTCCCACATTCAAGGCCATTACTGTTCTTTCCTATTTAAGCCATTCCCACGCGAAGTGCTCTATCAAAATTGTATCAGAGTAACTGTCAACGTTCTAAAAAAAATTTAAAAAAGAAGGAATTCAACTTTAGCATACAGGAATCATTTCAAGTCGCATTTATCTACGGATAGCAAACAGTTTGCGTTACACTTTATTCAGCTCAGAAACAATTCTTTGCGGCAGAAATCCGGGAGATCATGCCAAACACAGCTGTCAAATCACAGATGCGCGTGCTGGATACTGAGAGGCCACGAGTTGAAAGGCCGGGATTAAACACAAACACGTGCAGCAATTTGCGAATTATAAAGAACGGTATAAATTGTATTGATTGTATAACGCTTTTTTTTACAGAGAACGGTCACAAGGACGCTTTACAGAGTAGAATAAATAAATAAATAAATAAATAACTAAACAGAGCGCAAAAACCAAACAGGGCAAACACCAAGCCTGAACTCCCAGACAGCAAGCACACATATAATAAATTCGTGTAAATTAGGCTGTAAATGATCAAACCATATTTCTTGAGTTAAAAAAAAAAAGTAAAATGGCACTTGGCATTATAGATAGATGTAGATATAGACAGAGGTATTTTGTCAGTATGGCTGTTCATGCAGAAGCACGAGCAGTCGGGTAGCAGCCGCGTCACGCTACCTTGCCGGTACAACGCTGTTATATATTATGTCAGCATGACTCGCTCACAAAAGCTCGTAAACCTATAATATACCAGCTTCAGACTGGCTCTCCGCAGGTCAGAGCTAAGCGTCTAATTGCATTCAGCTGTCCCCCGGTACTGAACCGCAGCTGCTCAGCACTGAATCCACATTTTCTTGGCATGACTGACCCCACAGTCACCAACAGGACAAATATCCATGGGGTATATATATATATATATATATATATATATATATATATATATATATATATACATCTCCTTACAAATTAGTAAAGGTAATGACAGCAAAATCATTTTTAAAAATGGCTGTATTATCTTTTAAACGGAAGCATTAAAACAGGTTACGTTGCGTGAACAAGACACCGATTTTCTCATTTTAATTAACCCTACGAAGCTGAGTTAACTGAGTGACTACGTGACTGTTGTTTTGCTGTTGTACCGAGAACCGCGCGCATAAAATATCAGCGGTGCATTTACGGTCAAGTTGGGCGACGACCCCGAACCATTTCCGTTTTGGGATGTTCTGAAGCGGTGGGAGTCAGTGCCGTTTCCTGGCGAAGCTCCTGATCGGCGTGGTGCAGAGCAGCGGGCCACGGCGTAGGCGGCCACCGCTCCAGGTAGCGGCTTGTGGTGTGAGCGCTGGGTAAATATAGCCTAACAGTAAATAGGCATTATTTTGGTGCCTGCAGAATGGTGCTCTCCTACACTGCCTTCCTTGAACTTTCACTCCCACTGCACTGACAAGCAACAATACTGCCGCGCGAAATGGGCAACGAAGGAACAAGATGTAAAATCGGTAAATAAATTTTGAAATTGTGATACAATGAGCACTCGTTGTTAGTGCTTATTAATGCATGCTTCTGTGCGTGTGTGTGACTCTGTGCGAAAATCTGTATGCCTAAGGATCAATGGGACGTAAGAAGAGGGAAAGAGAGAGAGAAAAAAATCAGTCTATAATTTTTGTACTGGTTTGCCCCCTAATGGACAAACATCCGTGTAACCAGCTTTAAAAGGATGAACTACATGAATAAACGTTAAAGTAAAATGTATTTTTCTTCTAGAGAGCTAATTGCTTGTGCCTGGCCACGTGACTCCTTAAAAGAGGTAAGTCTTGCTTGTATCTGTATCTTATTTTTTACTGAACAAAATCACACAAGCACAAATTAAAGAGGCTGGAGAAGTGTGAAGCTGCCAATTTGTGGCACTTGGAAGACCTCTTTTTTAAGCATCTTTTAAGCAACCCCCCCCCCCCACCCCCCTCCAAAGAACACTCTAGAAAGGTTTCTAAATAGAATGAAACCAATGTTTTGTTTTCCTCTACTTTCCAGCTCACAATCAATATGTCCATTTTTGGAGACCTTCATTTCACACAAAAAGACCCCCCTCGCACCCCCCCCCCCCACTCTCACACACACACACACACTCACACACACTCACACACACACACACACACACTGACACAAAGCCGGGCAGACCTTGAGCGTCTGAAAAGCTATATTCTACACCTGTGAATCAATTATGGAAAGAAGGGGGAGGTAGAATCCTTTCAGCTTGTGTATTTATTTATTATTTTAAATGCTTTAATTCAAGGTCGTATAATGAATATAACGCTTTCTTTTTACAGCTGTTTTATTATTAGCTACAATAAGTGCTTTTTATTTTTAATTTTTTTTTACTATAGATAGAAGCACACGCTAAATTGTTCAGCAGTTGCTTATTTCTTGTACAATAGCACCCCTTGCTGTTTATATATTAAATAGTCACTAAAACTGGACATTTTATTCGAAACACGTAAAAAAAGCTACAAAAATAATACAGAAAAAAACTGCATTAACATTTATATTTTCCAGAATGCAATTATATATTTCACAATCAAAATGACATACTTACATATTATTAGATACTCGTAAAAGCTTCCTTTAGCAAGAAAGAATGCAACAGTGGCATATTCGCACATTAACAGATCTTGGAAAATCTGTAATGGAGTTGCACTGTAAAGACTTGAAATGTCAAGTTTTTATTGTGGGCTTTTAAAATTTCGTTTTGTTTATCCATTTGAATCATTGAATCGTTATCCACATTACGTTTTGCAGATGCTTGCATAGACCACTTTATCATTTTCTTCTTGTTCCTGCAGAAATACGGCATATCAGAATCATTGTTAACATTAACTTGGAAAATATCTGGGCTGATGGACATGGTTTGCAAATATTTGTGAATTAAGAACATTTAGAACATTACTGATTCAAACGTTAAAACTAAGAAAAGTGGGGGACCTATAAACAGAATTTAACCATTATTTATGGGTTGTATGAATATGATACGCAGTGAGTGCATTATTATATGTAGATGAACAGAAAATCCTTATGGTTATTCTCCTGAGTATCTCAGGGAACATACTTACAGAGCAAGACTGGGGGTTCAACTGCCTCCGTTGTTGTCTGTTAGGGTCTGCAACACCAAACAACGATGAAAAGGTCAAACAGCAATTAGTCCACATAACAAAATTATGACTTAATTCTACCAACTGAATTTCTACGACAGCAGCAACAAAACAAAATCATGACTTGCTTCTACTAACTAAAGTTATTCAGTAGCAGTAACAACACAAAATGATGACTTTCTTCTACTAACTGAATTTCTTCAGTAGCAATAACAGCACCTTGCTGCCACTCACGTAAATGTGACATATAATCTCAGTAATTATTATGTGAACCATCACAGTGTTCATACTTAAAATAACATTATTGAGTGGTATGATATTATTCTCAGTCCTGCCTCTCCAGAAACAGCTGTTCCATCTGGACCCTCGTTTGAGCTGCCTGGACAGTATAGAGTAGACTCAACGCATGTAAAAGCAAATTGCGAGACATTCCAGTATTACAACATTGATTTCTGCCCCAGCAGTGACCTCGTTTCATAAAGATTATGAAACCATATGTTGCAAAACTAGTTTCCTGACATGAGGGACGTAACTGAGTCAAATTCGACATCAGTATTTATGCATTTACAGCGGTTTTGTTATGGTATGGTATTCGGGCTCGACGTCATCGCTTGCTTGCGGCTACCCAGCACCGCGTTCGCGAACCTCCCTGTGCTGCACATTGCTTTTTGCTGGCTGCATGGGCAACACAGGCCTATCCTTTTTCAGGATTTCATTTAAACTTCTGCTTTTTAATTATTTAATTATGTCAATCATTTATTCGCTCTGAAAATATGCAGAAATCTAAGAGCTGCTGTTGCAGATTGAACATCGGTATATCCTTTAGTGGAAACATTTTATTGTTGTCCAAATGGGGTTCAGGAAATTAGGCCAGAATAAATGATGGGAACGAAAGGTGCCACCAGCCGTCCAGGAATGGAGTTTTGCACCCCTTTTCATAAGGTAACGTGTGCCCAAACTTAAGATGTTACGACAGTTGCAGTCATTGAAGAAATCTCATAAAATGATAACAATAATATAAACATTTTATAATTAGGACAACACTGCAAACTTACCGAGACTGGGAGTGGTCAAGGAAAATACTAAGTATTGAAGCTCCTCACTGTCATTCTGCTCTGTAGGCGTGTCTGGGTTTCCTATTAGTAAAAAAAATGTATAAAATATATTTATAAAAATACATACATTATGTGGGTGTATATACCCAAACAGCATCAGCGGCTTCTCCTTTCAAGTGTTCAATAATAAGATGAGCACTTAGAAGCAAAATCGAGGTAATCCTTTCATTATGTATAAAATTAATTTTATGTCACCCTACCTTGCATGACACCAGGACTTCCCCATCTTTTTACTATCGTCGATCCAAATATTTGTCTTAAAAAATATTGCCCTCATGTGGAAATAGTATAAAACACACCGGTGCAGCAGAGGTGCAGTCTGATGCACCATAATGGTCGCAATTTCAGTTGTTCAGTGTAATTCATTTCCCACACACATTTGGAGCACGGATCGTACGGGCGTGGTTTCACTGACACAGATTAAGCTTACTCCTGGACCAAGTGGCATTTTGTATGGAGAATGTCTATTCAAAATCACCGGTTCATGCAGCGTGTTAATAGTTCAGTTAAGCCCGTTACCTTGATCTTTCTGTAGCTCTGCGACGTTACTGTAGACTGCAGCAGCTGAACTGGAATCACCATTCCCATCCACTGGTAATGTGGCTAGGAGTACGAGAGACAGAAAGATTTAAGCAAACCTTTTAAAATAACTTGACATAAATATAAATTACTGCAGCTCTTAAAATGACATTATATAAATGACTTCACAGGGAGCGCCTGAGCTATATTAAGAAATGATTCTTTATATTGATCAGACAGGCAAATTTATAAAGTATGATTGAATCTTTACCCTTATCAGGCCATACATGGCCTATAAGTACATTTTGTAGTTTAATTTAAAAAAAATTAAATTACAGTATATTAGCAGTGACAGTAACTGTCATTTGTTTTTCGATAATCAGCATTACTATCACAGCTGACACCCTCGGTATCAGAACAATACCAAAAGACAACCATTAGGTCCAAATTAAACAAAGCACCTTACACACATTTTTGAAGGAAACTTTAGTTACATTCAAAGTAAAAACAAATAATATGAAAAAAACTTTTTAAAATAAACTTAAAAAAACTAAGTAACAATAGACGATCAAACGTGTTGATCAAATCATTGATTTGTTGTCCAACGCACCATTTCAGCTGCTTCCTTTTTGAAGAGAACAGAATCCACAGAGCTCTGAGCTGATGGAGAGTATTTATAAATTGGACACACTCCAATTGTACCCACTGCAGACCTATTGTACCGAATCCATAGCCAGATAGGTGGCATACCCTCAGGTTGTAATTCCATCTAATCCATGGCTGTGAATCGTAATCGCCACTTACCGCTAGTTTAAAGCTAAGTCCCTGTTGCTCCCCACTTCCTTATTTTTGTGTGAAAACCTGACTTGCATTTGTTTTTTGTTTTTTTTGTCTTAGAACTCCTCTCCTTTCAGTTTTTTTTTTTTTGTCAGAGTACAGTCAAGAGGTTGCATTAGCTCTGCAGTTTATTTTATACACTGCCATTGTGGTTGACATATATTTTATTAATTGAGAGCAGGGCTTAAGGCACTCCACACAGATCCCAAGCCTCGATTGGTCAGCATCAGTGAAAATGCCCCCAGGCACATTTTGGCACAAGGACCATGTGTTCTCTATTAGTGTAAAATATTGGTTTAGGAAATGGCTTTGTAACCTGAAAGTTGCAGGTTCGATTCCCAGGTAGGACACTGCTGCTGTACCCTTGAGCAATGTACTGAATAGCTCCAGTATATATCCAGCTGTATAAATGGGTGCTATGTTTTTAAAATGCAAAAAGCTGTGTAAGTCAGTGTGTATAAGAGCGTATGATAAATGCCTGTAATGTAGTGTGTTCCCTTACATTACTGCACTGCCTCATGCTACGTGTGAATAGTCTTGTTCCCCTACACTACCTTGACCCTGCTGCAGATTTGTGACGTCACTGTAGACTGCATCAGCTGCACCGTTCCCTTCAGCTGGTGATGTGGACGGACCTGAGAGAGAAAAAAACATTTAAGAAAACTGTAAAAGATCTCTCTGGGGGACTGATTCTTAGGCCGGTTTGAAACAAGTTGAGAAGTGATCTTTTCACATTGAGCTCTCTATTTGCAACTTGCAAAAAACGAGTGAGTCTTACATATGACAAATCCATCAAATATCACACATATTTTATTTTAAAAATACTTAATAAGACCAAGCAATTTTAGGGGAGTGCAAGCTTGGAAATTCTGGGGCTGAAACCAATAACCAATATTAGACTGGCCATATGCTGTAGGCTGAAGCAGATTCCTTTCTGTTTCTCATTATAGCACATATGCAAAATACTAGTTCCCACATTAAGGAAAGGGGTAAAAAAAAAAAAACTCAGACATCACATAAATTAAGGAAAATGTAACTAATTTGTTTATAGAAGCAAATATGTCCTCTTACTTCATTAGTAAATATAGAATGAATATGAATGAATACAGAATGCTCCAGAGTCCGTAGCTTTGCTGGCTGGTATAAACGATAAATTAAAAATAAATGACAGAGTAGAGGCTCAGATGACTATAATTAGACACTTTTTGAGCCTGACATTCTCACTTAATTTACACCATCAGCAGCATTTCTGACGTGCTGCCCCTCTGGTGCATACAGGAGGCCTCCTCAGATCAGCCCATAACAATAAGTCTGTTCTACAATATTATCAGCTGATACCAGTATGATGTTATGGTGCATCCCCCAGAACAGAGTGAAGAGCTCTTACCCGCTGCTGTTTTCAGACGCCGAAACAACAGACCTCCTAACAGCAACAGCACTCCAACACAGACAGCAGCAGTACAGGCCACACCGATCACCAGCATCCTCCCATTATCTGTGTTGGCACAAAAGAAGGAAACTTAACTAGGGAGCTCAGGACAGGGAAAATATTTTTATTTATTTAGCTATTAAAAGTTAATTAGTAACTTAGTTATATTAAATGTTACATTCATTATTCAGCTATATTAAAAGTAAAACTTATTATTTTGTCAAATTAAATGTTAGGTGTACATCATAATGAGTTAAGCACTTCTGTTTTCTGTGGCATTGGTACATGACTTGGCTAGACTCTGTGCTGTGCATATTTTATTACAGGAATGTAGAAATGTATTAGTTGCTAGTCTAGCTCAGCGTTTCCCAACCTTCTTCCTTCCGCGGCATACTTTCCTAATTTACAGAATCTCATGGAACACCACTCTCAAAAGCATGAAAAATAAACACCCTGCAGCCCCCCTCCACACGACGTACTGACATTGATGTGACGTGCCAACAGTAGGCCTAAATGATCTTTTGAGGTTTTAATTAAACGATATGCATTTTAATAACATATATTTTGGCTTTTGTGAATGGGATTTGTTCATTTAAGTTTTTTAAATTCATTTGAACATAAAATCTTTTTTTAAAAGGATTTTTCACAGGGCACACCTGACCTCACCTGACGGCACACCAGAGTGCCGCGACACACCGGTTGGGAAAGGCTGGTCTAGCTAGTACGTTTGTGAGACTTTGCATTTGACTACAGAGACTAGGTGGTTTAGTCTCTTCCCCTAAGTTGTAATGAATCCTGTGCCTGTGGTAGGAGGATAGTACCTGGCTTTGGCTCTTCAGGTTCAGTGATGGGTGTCAGCAGTGTGAGGTGCAGGGGGACCTGTGCTCTGAGCATGCTCTCTGTGAACACCGCACAGGCCCAGTGTAGCTGGTCTCTGCTCAGAATGGGCAGGGTGAGACTGAGCATCTTTTTTGGGTGCCCCTCACTCAGGACCTCCTGTTTTACGAGCTCCCCCCTGCCCCCCTTCATCCGGAGCCAGGCCAGAGTAACAGAGTTGATCACCCGAGAGATCTCACAGTTCAGCTCGACTGACTGATTCCTGGACAGGCCACCAGGGGGCACTGCTGAGACTGAGAGAGCCCATGTACATGAATAATGTATTTATTTATTTTTCTGAAAAAATTTTTTTTCATCCAGATAGCATCCATTATTATTCATGGGGTTTCTGTGAAGTGCACTACCTTTATGACTTGGGATCAACACTTCTGTTGCCTACTGTAGTCTGTTACATTACATGGCACATCACATATTTATTCAGTTCTGTAAATTGTGTAAGTATAATCAAAACCTGAAGTGCAAACTTACCCTGAACAGTTACCAGAGTTACTGAGGCCATCAGGTGGGTTTCAAAATGACAGAAGTACCTTCCACTGTCTCCGAACTTCACTGGTGAGATTCTCAGAGGGAAATAAGATCCATCGAAGCCCACAGATGAGAATCTCTCTTTATCTACCTCCGTGGAAATCGAAGCATTCTCGTATCTATCAGCTGAGGCCACAGTGATTACCTTTGTCCCAGACGATGGCTCCCATTGCCAATACGCTGTTCTGTATAAGCCCAGAGGATGGCAGATCAGCACCACCTCACTGCTGCTCAAACTCCCTCTGTACAGAGTGTGATAGGTGTCATATGTACCTGAGGAATAAAGCTGTGGTTAGAATGACTGCACATTTGGCACATTTGCTACAGCTTACAGGTAGTGAGCACAAATGGATGCAAAAATAGTGTGTTAACTGGTAGTGATGGTAGGAGGTAAGACCGATTGTCTGGCAGTCGGAGGGTTGCCGGTTCCAACCCCGCCCTAGGCGTGTTGAAGTGTCCTTGAGCAAGACACCTAATCCCTAACTGCTCTGGCGAATGAGAGGCATCAATTGTAAAGCGCTTTGGATAAAAGCGCTATATAAATGCAGTCCATTTACCATTTAACTGAGCTGTGGAAAAGGAAAACTCATGTCTCATTAGAGTCACAGGTTGGTTGATGGAAAAAAAAAGTTAAAGCTCAGGATGCTTTTGTAAATTCTCTAGTGAAAACAGGTATCCATAGTAACATACCTCCGTAGACTTGAAGTGTCCTGGGAATGCTGAAAATAAGTGCTCCGTTCCATCTGAGTGTGCAGTTATACGTTCCCTCACTGTATCGGTCAGCACTGTGGATGATGATGTGGGCAGTGTTGTTGTAGATCAGCGTTGTGTTAGCAGTAGGTTCTCTGTCCCTTTCCCAGTCCAGTGTAGCTGAATCTGGAAGGTGTGATACTTCACAGCTCCTGATCACATCAGAACCTTCTTTTACACTGAACCAGTGAGATGGTTCCACTGCAGGAGCAAAGAGCAATTGATTTAGAGAACCATGTCAACCTTTGCAAATCATTGTGTGGGCTACATCTCAAAACATGTCTTCAAATTTAACTAAATATACAGTCCTCCAGGTTTTTGTTGGGAATTATTTGGAGAGATGGAAGAGAAAACATAACAGATAAGTGAAAATTTTCATCTTGGTTTTTTGTGCTGTGTACTTTTAAGAAATGGACAAATCTGATCTATATCACCTCAGATTTAATAATTCACTGTGTCCATACATGAGGAATATGAGTCACTGCTTTTTAAAATCACCACTCACCTTATCTGGGTACATGGATCTATTATTCACACAGTAAAATGACCAGTGTTAATTCAACTCTAACATTTATTGTGCGGCTTTACAGATGAGTTAAATCTAATTTCAGATTCAACTTCATTGATAGTAAAATACAAGATATAACTCTAACCTTATGTTATGATATTTGTCTCATGAATGGCATAAAACAGATATCATCTTAATAATAATATCATATATAAAATGCATCAAAGGGTGAATTTACCTTTTACAGCGAACACTTCAAACTGGGACAAGTTTACTTTCTCTGGTTTAGTTTGAATGAAAGTAAAAACTCCTGCATTTTGTAACTTTGATTGCAGAACAATGTCATACTTCCCTGGTTTTGTAATAGACAACTTCGACAAATTCCATGAAAACTTCCCATCGGACTGTATAGTTATTAACCGAGCATTTGTGTAGCTTCCATCATGTGACGTCCACTCCCAGATGAATTCTGTCCCGTTGGTCTCAGCAGGGGCTTGTAGAGAGACCCCCTGTCTCTCCCCAGAAAGGAAGTATTTGTACTGTACCAACACTGCAGAAAGAGAAATACACACCAAATACCGAGATCCAGCTGAGCACAAGGCATGATTTTATTGCTTTTCTGTATGGAGGGAAACTGAAGTCCGTTGTTTAAAGTAAAACCCAGAAGATATAAGAAAGGCAAATTGGTCTGGAGGCCGACCCATGTGTATAAATAGAGATGAAGGGCTCTGTTTCCTAGCTGGCATAAGGTATGTTGCGAGCCGTCGCGTTGGTGAAATGGTACTTGGTACTAGCGGCTTGGTAAGATCATGGCCTGCGCAGCGTCGAAGTGAGAGGGGAGCCACTGCTGGGGGGGTGTGTCTATCAATATCGCCCAGAGCAGCGCAATTTTGGTGCAGCACATTGGAATTTTTGCGTCAGTCGAAGTCTGCCAGTTGCGCCCTTCGACGCCCGCCTGGTCAGACCGCGTGTAAAGGGGTACGGCGGCGAATGCCACCGTATGGGGGATTGCCAATTTCGGGGCTTTCCCATGCAATGCGCGCGTGATATCACAGCCTATTCAGAAGCCAGTCAACGGGTTTTGTGGATCCGATGTGCTGTTCAATTTGACTTTGTTAAAAAATCCCAGAAGCGGGAGGAATCCATGTACCACGCGACATTGATTCTGTAAAACAGGGCCCAAAAATGTAATCCCTTTAGCTGTAGTGGATATCTGAGTTATATTTTGTATCGGCAAGTATTGCTTGTACCAGCTATAGTCCCGCTTTCATGCCCAGGATCTGCATCATGGTCTGCAGTGTGGTTTTACAATATTACAATGTTGTTCTATTTCAATTGAAACTTCCTGTGGTGGAAAGCTGGCAAACATAAATTGCTTGAAAGTAGAACTGTTTTCAGCGCCTTTTATTCATAGGTTAACATTTTTAGTTTCTGTTAATGTTTTGGGTTACAAATTTTGCCATTCAAAGACTTGAAAGTTAGAAAGTTTTTGTTTACAGGTTTTGTGCTCAACTGCAAGAATTTGCATTTATCACTGTATGCATTCTGATTTAATAGCAATATTAATCACATTATATTATTCTTACTTTAATATTGGAATTTCATATTAAAAAAATCAGACAAATTGCCTCACATCAGCATATAGAAATATATATCTGGATATAAAGTACATAATGTATATACAACAATTTCACTGATGAAGACCATATGCTGAAACCTTTGCCTCTTCTTGAACCAAAAACTGAAAACAAGAAAATGATCCTGGATCATTTATTATAGTTGTAGCAATCTGTGTCACCCACTCCTTCTGCTTTTTTTTAAATATAATAAATGGTTTCTTTTTTCCATTTTTTGTTTCTGTCCCATGTCCTCCCATGTGACCGTGATATAACTTAGTCTTTTATTTAACAATGAATTATTTGTCCATTATGATGTTGTTCTATTATCATACGTTTGGTTACATTTTTGTAAGATGTCTACATGAAAAAAAAAAAATTAATAAATGTATGATCAAGGCAGAAAGAGGGACTCACCCTCAGCTGAAAGTCTGTGACAGTATCCTGATATCCACAACAGGGTCCACAACAGTACCATTGCCATGGCTGATGCCCTATGCAGCCCTTCTTACTGGTGTCTAGCCTTTTTACAGGCGTATACTTTACAGGAAATGGCTGAACAAAAGAGGAAGTACCAACTGTTTCGGCTCAGCTACATTCTGCAACAGCTTGCACAAGCTTGAGTCTTTCTTGTGTAATATCGCTACCTATATTTCTGTGTCACTGTGCTCGGCACTGTGCAATCTGTGACTGCTGAAGCCTGAAGACCCGGCATTTAACATGCTTACTTTAGGTGATACAATGATGTCTCCTTTTATTGCTCACAGAAATGATATTGAAATATCATCAGGAGTGAAGTGTTTATCAATAAATTATATGTAAAAGATTTTAATCCCTTGTGGCAGACAAATTGTTTAACATATGAATGCACTTGACTGCATGTTTTTCAAAAAAGAGGCAGAAGCAGAAATTCAAGGTAGTCACTGAGTTAAATACTTTGGAATCACAATTGATTCTCAACTCTTCTTAAACAAAAAACCGGTAAAAAGGTGGCCAATCGAGTAGAATTTAACCTGTCAAATTTGAGATCTATTAGGAACAGTTTGACCACTGAAGCTGCAAAATGATCACAATGATCCTCCCTCATCTGACATACCTATTGACTATCTGGGCGCATCCATGATTTCATGGATGAGTTGTCGCTGTGCCCTTGGAGGAATTTTGGCTGGCCAGCCACTCCAGGGATGATTCACCACTGTTCCAAGTGTTCTCCATTTGGAGATAATGGCTCTCACTGTGGTTTGGTAGAGTCCAAGAGACTTAGAAATGGCTTTGTAACCCTTTCCAGCCTGATATATTTCAAAAAGATCTTTTATCTCTCTCTCTTCTGGAATTTCCTTTGATCGTGGCATAGCGTACTTGTAGAAACCTTGCAAGCCTGCCTTAGTGCAATAAGCTGAATGTAGCTATCAATAAAATTAGGTTAATTGGTCGATAGATTAACTAAGGGAAAGTACTCTCTCACATGGGCAACATGGGTGTTTGATAACTTTGTTACATTAAATCAACAAAATCATTTTTTGAAAATGTCTTTTATGCTTACTCAGTTTCCCTTTGTCTAATATAAAAATTTGTCTGAAAAAATTTTGTATTAAAAAGGTCTGAAACAATTCCGTTTGACAAATATGCAATAATAGAGGAAATCAGGAAGGGAGCAAATCCCTTGCAGTCACAGCTGTAGGCAGCCAGGTAATCAGGACTCAGCTTTATCTGCTCTGCCTGCAGTGACACTGGGGCTGAGGGACAGAGAAATCTCACACGGTTTGGCCCAGAAGACGCTGCATGTGCTGTCAGTGGCACAGTCAATAATTGTCATATAATGACTAATGTAGTTCCTGTTACAGCTGCTTTATTATTAAAAATAAAAATAAAAAGTATATTTCTTAACAACAGATAAAAGCACACTGAAGAGCACACCACCATAGCCAGACACTACTACCCTGCACATAAATACGTACATTTCTGGGCCGTTGTTTAATTCTTGAACAATATCCCTCCCTGCTGTTAATATATTGAATAATCGACAAACTGGAAAACAATTTTTTCTAAACACAGTAAAACAAAAAACTACAAAAAAAAGAAAGAAAACAATATTAAAAAATGTGCAGGCATTTATATTTTCCTGAATACAATCCTGTACTCTTCACAGTGAAAATCTACATATTATAAGATGCGTGTAAAAGCTGCCTTTAGCAAGAAAGATATATTCACATAGTAAAAGATCTCGGTAAGATCTGCAGATCGTCTTTTTCCATCTCTAATGGAGTTGCACTGAACAGACTTGAAATGCCAAGTTTTAAATGTGGGCTTTTTGTTTCATTTATTCATTTGAATCATTGAATTTGAATCAATTATCCATATTACGTTTTGCAGACGCTTGCATAGATCACTTTATCATTTTCTTCTTGTTCCTGCAGAAATATGACATATCAGAATCTTTGTTAACATGAACTTAGAACAATGAAATCAATGAAATTCAAAATTTTCAACAAAGTGGACCATCCATACAATAAATTTGACAATTATGTATTGGTTGTATGAATATGATTTGCAGTGCCTGCATTATTATACGTAGATTAACAGAAAATCCTTATGGTATTCTCCTGAGTATCCCAGAGAACATACTTACAGAACGAGACTGGGGGTTCAACTGCCTCCGTTGTTGTCTGTGAGGGTCTGCAACACCAAACAGCAGTGAAGAGATCAAACAGTAATTATTGGGACTGAATTAGTTGCTTGTTTTAAGTATAAAACAAAAACCAGCAGAACTTGTGACTAACCAGCACCACATTTGCGAATCCCCAGTACTGCATATTGCTTTTGCTAGTTGGATGGGCAACACAGTCTTATCTGTTTCAGGATACCATTAAACCTTCTGCTTGTAATGATTTAATTATCTCAATCATTTATTTGCTCTGAAATTTTAGAGAAGCTAGGAGCTGCAGCTGCAGATTGAACGCAGTATATCTTTAGTTGGAGCATTTCAGCAGTGGAGTGAACAGCACTGGTGAAAACAGTGTTTTAGAAAATTAGACCAGAATAATTGGTTGGAACAAAAGCCACCACCAGCCCTCCAGGAAAGAAGTTTTGCACCCCTTTCATGAGGTAATGTGTGCCCAAACTTGAGATGTTGCGCTAGTTAAAATCATTGGAGAGAACTCATATACTGGCAAGAGTAACATAACCATTTTATTATTAGGATAACACCACAAACTTACCCAGACTGGGAGTGGACAAGGAAAATATTAAGTATTGGAGTTCCTCACTTTCATTCTCCTCTTTATGGGAATCCTGGTTTCCTATTAGTAAGAAAATGTATAAAAATGTATAAAAAAATAAAAAATGTATAAAATACACATATAAAAATATACATACATGAAATGTATAATACAGATTTATGTGGCCGCCGCTTGAGTCTGTGACTCCAGGACCCCGCTCGTGCTTGTACTGAGTATCTTGACAACAGAAGTGACGAGTCCAGTGGTGAGAAAGTAAAAGTTCTGCCGCGTGTTTCTTCCACCCATGAACTCAGCCATTTAGATTTCACTGTTTAGTTCTACCTCCTGGCTGAAGGATTGAGCTAATTAGAAAATCCAGGTGATTGGAACAAAATACTGGAGAGGACTTTTACTTTCTAAATCTGGATTTTTTCACCTCTGCTTAACAGTAAAAGTGTGAGTCTTCTTATTGGTGCATATCGCCCTCTTGTGGACATGGTAGCAAACACATCTCTGTTCTAAAAATTACACGTCGAATGACCAAGTGACCTATTTTTACCGAATCTTTTCCCCACAGTTTGCCCACTTCCTCCCTTTACTCTTATTGTTTAAAGAAGCCGAAACGGTTTTCGAAACGGGTTTTAATGCTTGTGTGTATGTGTGTATGAGGCTTCGAATACTTCCGTTTTTAAACTATAACCGCTAGTGTGTATGAGGCTTAACTGATGCGGCCATAACCTCAAACCCAGCCTCTAACCCTGACAGGAAAAGGCCGGTTATGTCCTGCCTGTGCAATCTCATATGCGTCATATTTGACGAATGATTTTAGGCCAGATTAAACTTGCATTTATATCAGACCTGGGTCAAATACGTATTTGTTTTAGATTCAAATACTTTTCTACGATTTACTGGTCTTGTCTGGTGTATTGGAACCAATGAAATACTCTCAAAAAGTGCAACGCCCACCTTCTGGTCATATTGGCATGCTCAATTACACCAGGCAAGATCAATAGAGCACAGAAAAGTATTTGAATCCAAAACAAATGCGTATTTGACCCAGGTCTGATTAATATGGTCCGGGCAGTGGAACTCCTGGCATACCTGCAACTCAGCCTCCTTTTAAGAGAAGGCAAAGGTGCAACCCCAGGTATGCACTTTCTTTTGAAAAGAAAAACACACGTTTTTACAAATAGTTTCAGGTATTGCTCAGGTGTGCATCTTCGAAAGTACAAGAGCTGCAGTCTGATGCACCAAAATTGGTCCCAATTTCAGTTGTTCAGTGTGTAATTAATTTCCCACACACATTTGGCGCATGGAACGTATGGGGCCGAGTTCACTGACACAGATTAAGCTTATTCCTGGACAAAGTGGAGTTTTGAATTTAGTCCAGGACTAGAAACTGGCCCGTAATGCAAGCCCTCCCATGAATGAGTTCACCGGTTCATGCAGCGTGTTAATAGTTCAGTTAAGCCCGTTACCTTGATCTTTCTGCAGCTCTGCGACGTTACTGTAGACTGCAGCAGCTGCACTGGAATCACCATTCCCATCCACTGGTAATGTGGATAGGAGTACGAGAGACAGAAAGATTTAAGCAAACCTTTTAAATAACTTTATATGATTTACCATATAAGGAGTCACGTTACATTTTTGATCAACCAGGCAAATTTATAAAATATGATTGAATCTTTACTATGATCAAGCCACACATGGCCTATAAGTACATTTTGTACTGTAATATATTGGTTAAGGAACTGGCTTTGTAACCTAAAGGTTGCAGGTTCGATTCCCAGGTAGGACACTGCTGCTGTACCCTTAAGCAAGGTATTGAATAGCTCAGCATACTGTATATCCAGCTGTATAAATGGATGCTGTGTTTTTAAGATGCAAAAAGCTGTGTAAGTCACTGTGTATAAGAGCGTATGATAAATGCCTGTAATGTAGTGTATTCCCTTACATTACTGCACTGCCTCATGCTACGTGTGAATAGTCTTGTTCCCCACACTACCTTGACCCTGCTGCAGATCTGTGACGTCACTGTAGACTGCATCAGCTGCACCGTTCCCTTCAGCTGGTGATGTGGAGGGACCTGAGAGAGAAAAAAACATTTAAGCAAACTGTAAATGATCTCTCTGGGAACTGATTGGCCATATTTGCTTGATCTTGTGTATGGCATTGGTTTGTTTTCTTAGCATTTTTCTCTGTACTGGATTAGTTTTAAAAAGAACAAATGAGATTGTTTTTATTGTCTGTTGTATGTCATTGATGATCTTGATGATTTTCAAATCAATCAAATCAATTCCATTTGCAGCTTTGCAACAAGTTTAGAACTGTTCTTTTCACATTGAGCCCTCTGTTTGCAACTTGCAAAGAATGAGTGAGTCTGAAATATGACAAAGCCATACAATATAAGAGATATTGTTTTAGTGTGAATGCTCTAGAAAGCTGTGGAAGTGATCTAGAAAGCTCTGTCAAGCAACAGTGAACTAGGAACAGAGTGAAGAGCTCTTACCCGCTGCTGTTTTCAGACGCCGAAACAACAGAAACAACAGCAACAGCACTCCAACACACACAGCAGCAGTACAGGCCAAACCGATCACCAGCATCCTCCCATTATCTGTGTTGGCACAAAAGAAGGAAACTTAACTAGGGAGCTCAGAACAGGGAGAATATTTAACTCAATAAAAAAATTTCTTTTTTAAATTTAGCTGTATTTCAAATTTACATTCATTAATTATGTGAGACTAGTGCATATTTTATGCAAGGAAAATAGAAAATTCTAAAATTCCAACCATGGCACCTTAAAAATGTAACACTTTAAATATAATGCTAAATTGTTCAGATACAGAAGACTTGACAGTTCCAAACCTTGAGCCCAAGTATTTCTGACATAGACCATTGGGATAGTTTGAAAAGATGGGTCAGAGAGTTACATTGGCATTAATTACTTATTTGAAGCTGTAAGCTATCACATAGAGCAACACTATTCAGATTTCAAATGTGTGACAAGCGAACGGTCATATTCACAAACACTAGGACACAGGAGAGACAGAAGCATTATTATTCAGTGGTATGGTCTGGATTCAGTCCCCATTTTAACCTTTGGATTCTGATTCTCTCTCATTGTGGTTTGAATGACTTATAAGCCTTAAGTGAGCTCATAGGGATGTGGTTGAAGGCATATGCATAGGTTAAGAAGGAGACAGGGAGACATGTGACTCCCAATGGTTTCTTATGGATTGATTGTTAGACTAGCTTGAATGCTTGTGAAACATTTTACTACAGAGACTAGGCGGTTTAATGTCTCCTACTGAGTTTTAATGAATCCTGTGCCTGTGGTAGGAGGATAGTACCTGGCTTTGGCTCTTCAGGTTCAGGTGTTGGCAGTGTGAGGTGCAGGGGGACCTGTGCTCTGAGCATGCTCTC
Organism: Anguilla anguilla; assembly: GCF_013347855.1. Lineage (NCBI taxonomy): Eukaryota > Metazoa > Chordata > Actinopteri > Anguilliformes > Anguillidae > Anguilla > Anguilla anguilla. The sequence continues at coordinate 68,015,649 of NC_049203.1, read as the reverse complement.
TGTGAACACCGCACAGGCCCAGTGCAGCTGGTCTCTACTCAGCTTGGATTTATCTTTAGTCTTAATGAATAAAGTCTTTCACAAGTTTGCTTATGAAAAAAAGTCAATGCTCAGGATTCTTTTGTCAAAGCTCTAGTGAAAACCGTATCCACAATAACATACCCTTGTAAACTTGAAGTGTCCTGGGAATGCTGAAAATAAGTGCTCCGTTCCATCTGAGTGTGCAGTTATACGTTCCCTCACTGTATCGGTCAGCACTGTGGATGATGATGTGGGCAGTGTTGTTGTAGATCAGCGTTGTGTTAGCAGTAGGTTCTCTGTCCCTTTCCCAGTCCAGTGTAGCTGAATCTGGAAGGTGTGATACTTCACAGCTCATGGTCACATCAGAACCTTCTTTTACACTGGACCAGCGAGATGGTTTCACTGTAGGAGCAAAGAGCAATTGATTTAGAGAATACTGTCAACCTTTTCATCAATCAATGTGAGGCCAATATCTCGAAAACCAGTTATCAAAATTTAAAGCAATATACAGTCCTCCAGCTCTGTGCTGGGTGTTTTATGGAGAGATGGAAGAGAAAATGTAACAGTAAATGAACATTTTTTCCTCGTTTTTTGCGCTATTGTATGTACTATTAAGAAATAAACTAATCTGATTTATATCACCTCAGGTTTAATAAAACAGTGTACAAAAATATGAGAAACACAAGCCACTGCTTTTACTCCCACTTATCTGTTCCCGGAGCACTGATGTAATATTTCCAGCTTTAATTCAACTCCAACAGAGTACATATGAGTCCAGTCGGAAACATGTTTACTCTGTAAGTGTTGATTTAACACTTGATATTTTACTGTGCAGCTTTACACAAAATTTTATTCAAATTTCAAAATCAGCTTTAGTAAAAGTAAAATACAAGATATCCAGTACTTCAACTTTGTTTTATATTTCTCTTATATATAAAAAATACGTCATATTTATAATTTCATAATGTGCAAACTACATTAAAGAATGATTTTACCTTCTGCAGCGAACACTTCAAACTGGGCCACTTTTACTTTCTCTGGTTTAGTTTGAATGAAAGTAAAAACTCCTGCATTTTGTAACTTCGGATGCAGATAAATGTCGTACTTCCCTTGTCTTGTAATAGACACCTTCCACAAATTCCATGAAAACGTCCCATCGGACTGTATAGTTATTATCCGAGCGTTTGTGTAGCTTCCATCATGTGACGTCCACTCCCAGATGAATTCTGTCCCGTTGGTCTCAGCAGGGGCTTGTAGAGAGACCCCCTGTCCCTCCCCAGAAAGGAAGTATTTGTACTGTACCAACACTGCAGAAAGAGAACATACTAAATACAGAGATCCAACTGAGCACAAAACTTGATAATGTTGTGTTTCAGTATGGAGGGAAATTTCAGTTTTGTTCATTAAAATGTAAAAACTGGTTAGCCTGGAGGATGATAGATATTTATAAATAGAGATTAAAATGTAATCCCTATAGCTGTAATTAATATTTGAGCTATATTTTACGCTAGAATGGAAAAGTATTGTTTGTACCGATTATAGTCATACTTTTAGACCCAAGATCTGTATCATTACTTTTTTTCTGTCCTCAATGTGGTTGTAGCATATAGCAAAGATATTCTTTTCAACATCCTGTAGTAGCCTACTAGTGGAAGGAGGCAAAACAGAAATTAGAACTGTTTGCCTTACTCTTAATACACATTTTTAGATTCTGATAATGTTTGTGTTTTATGAATTTTACCACTGACAGACACTGGATTGTTGTGGATAGTGTATGGAATGATTGTAAATCTGGCTTAATGATAAAGTTACGATACTATGTCTTGAATTTGCTTATATTACAGAATGTAATCTGCTTTAATAAGAATTTCAATCACGCTATCATTAATAATTTAATAATAGAATTTCATATTTGAAAAGTACTACGTGTAACTGCTTGGCATTGGAATATAAAGCCATTTCACTGATAAAGTTAATATGCTGAAACAGTTTACCTCCTCTTGAACATTAAACTGAAAACAAACATACAAAAAAGAAAAAAGAGTCTGGATCATTTAATATCAATATAGCAGTCTGTGTGATAGTCCTTCTGTTATCGGAAGACTGTCTTTTTCCATGTTCTGTTATGTGACTGTATTATACTTTACTCTTCTATAGTACAATGAATGGACAATTTGCCCATTGCAGATGTTTTCTATTTTTGTACATTTGGCTGCATTTTTATGAGCTTTATATACGAATAAATGAATGAATTAATTAATATATGATATAGGTGGAAAGAGGGACTCACTCTCAGCTGAAAGTCTGTGATAATATCCTGATATCCACAACAGGGTCCACAACAGTACCATTGCCATGGTTGATGCCCTATGCAGCACTTCTTGCTGGTGTCTAACCTTTATACAAGGTATACTTTACAGGAAATGGCTGAACATAGAGGAAGTACCTCATCTGACACATTGACTGACAAGCTGAGTCTGTGTGCAAATAAACCCTTAAGAGCCTGGACAGAAAGCCAAAAAGCCATCACTGTCCTAAGAAGTCACAACTGGCTAAACGAGGAAACCACTGTAGTAAGTGCAGCCATGTGTCCATCCATTATCTATACCATTATCTATACCCGCTATACAGGGTCACGGGGGGTGCTGGAGCCGATCCCAGCGTGCATTGGGCGAGAGGCAGGAATACACCCTGGACAGGTCGCCAATCTGTCTCTGGGCACACACACCTTTCACTCGCACACTCATACCTATGGGCAATTTGGAGTCTCCAACTGGCCTGCCTGCATGTCTTTGGACTGTGGGAGGAAACTGGAGGATCCAGATGAAACCCATGTGGACACGGGGAGAACATGCAAACTCCACACAGAAAGGCCCCAAGCCGAGATTTGAACCCACAACCTTCTTGCTGTGTGGCGACAGTGCAACCCACTGCACCACGGTGTCTTGTTTATAAAATTCTAAATGGCCAGGCCCACCTCCACACACTACTATCATAGGGATGTGGTTGGAGGCATATGCATAGGTTAAGAAGGAGAAAGGTAGACACGTCACCCCCAATGGTTTCTTATGGATTAATTACTAGACTAGCTTGTATGCTTGTGAGACTAGACTTGAAATTTGACTATAGAGACTAGGTAGTGTAGTGTCTCCCCCTAAGTTGTAATGAAACCTGTGCCTGTGATTGGAGGATAGTACCTTGAGGTTCAGGTGCTGGCAGTGTGAGGTGCAGGGGGACCTGTGCTCTGAGCATGCTCTCTGTGAACACCGCACAGGCCCAGTGCAGCTGGTCTCTACTCAGATTGGGAAGGGTGAGACTGAGCATCTTTTTTGGGTGCCCCTTACTCAGGACCTCCTGTTTTACGAGCTCCCCCCTGCCCCCCTTCATCCGGAGCCAGGCCAGGGTCACAGAACCGATCACCTGTGATATCTCACAGTTCAGCACAACTGACTGATTCCTGGACAGACCACCAGGGGACACTGCTGAGACTGAGAGAGCACATGTTCATGGATCATTTATTTATTTATTTATTTTTCAGAAAATATATATATTTTTTTCAGATAGCATCCATTATTAGTCATGGAGTTTCTGTAAGGTGCACTACCTTTATTACTTGGAATCAGCACTTCTGTTGGTTACTGTTAGCCCTTGAGTGCAGTTACATTATATGACACAATATTGTAAAAAGTGCAAGAAATAAAGCTACCTTAATTAGCGTCATGTTTAAGTTTTCTATTATTTATTCAGTCTTGTAAATTATAGAAACCTGAAGTGCAGACTTACCCTGAACAGTTACCAGCGTTACTGTGGCCATCAGCCGGTGTTCAAAATAACAGAAGTACCTTCCACTGTCTCCAAACTTCACTGGTGAGATTCTCAGAGGGAAATTATATCCATCATAGCGCTCAGATGAGAATCTCTCTTTATCTATCTCCATGGAAATGAAAGCATTCTGATATATGCCAGCTGAGGCCACGATGATTGCATTTGTCTCAGACAATGGCTCCCATTGCCAATACGCTGTTCTGTATGAGTCTGGAGAACGGCAGATCAGCACCACCTCACTGCTGTTCAAACTCCCTCTGTACAGAGTGTGATGTGTTCTATATGTACCTGAGGAATAAAGCTGTGGTTAGAATGTCTGTCTGCACTGTCAGCACATATGCTACTGCTACAGGTAGTGAGCAACAAATAGAAAAAACATGCTAAAGTCAATGAACTCACACAGAGTTGGTGGAAGAGTAAAACTCAGGCCTCATTACAGAATAGCCTACAATACATACCCCACCTCCCACCATGAAATCTATTATATGCAGCCTGGCAGGTCTGTTTCTATACAGGGTGTGCTGGTATATAACTTTACTTGAATTTATCTTTAGTCTTAATTAATAAAGTCTTGCACAAGTTTGCTTATGAAAAAAGGTCAATGCTCAGGATGCTTTTGTAAATGCTCTAGTGAAAACCGTATCCATAGTAACATACCCTTGGAGACTTGAAGTGTCCAGGAAATGCTGAAAATAAGTGCTCCGTTCCATCTGAGTGTGCAGTTATACGTTCCCTCACTGTATCGGTCAGCACTGTGGATGATTATGTGGGCAGTGTTGTTGTAGATCAGCGTTGTGTTAGCAGTAGGTTCTCTGTCCCTTTCCCAGTCCAGTGTAGCTGAATCTGGAAGGTGTGATACTTCACAGCTCCTGATCACATCAGAACCTTCTTCTACACTGGACCAGCGAGATGGTTTCACTGCAGGAGCAAAGAGCAATTGATTAAGAGAATACTGTCAACCTTTTCATCAAAAAAGCTCAGGAGGTAAGAGCGGTTGTCTGGCAGTCGGAGGGTTGCCAGTTCGATCCCCCACCCTGGGCATGTCGAAGTGTCCCTGAGCAAGACACCTAACCCCTAATTGCTCTGGTGAATGCGAGGCATCAATTGTAAAGCGCTTTGGATAAAAGCGCTATATAAATGCAGTCTATTTACCATCAAATCAATGTGAGGGCAATATCTCGAAAACCAAAATTTAAAGCAATATACAGTCCTCCAGCTCCAGCTCGTTTATTGCGCTTTTATGTACTATTAAGAAACTATTAATAGACTAATCTGATTTATATCACCTCAGGTTTAATAAAGCAGTGTACAAAATATGAGAAACACAAGCTACTGCTTTTACTCCCACTTATGTGTTCCCGGTGCACTGATGTAATATTTCCAGCTTTAATTCAACTCTAACAGAGTACATATGAGTCCAGTCGGAAAAATGTTTACTCTGTAAGTGTTGATTTAACACTTGATATTTTACTGTGCAGCTTTGCATAAAATTTTATTCAAATTTCAAATTCAGCTTTTGTGAAAGTAAAATACAAGATATCCAGTACTTCAACTTTGTTTTATATTACTCTTATATATAAAAAATACATCATATTTATAATTTCATAATGTGAAAACTACATTAAAGAATGATTTTACCTTCTGCAGCGAACACTTCAAACTGGGCCACTTTTACTTTCTCAGGTTTAGTTTGAATAAAAGTAAAAACTCCAGCATTTTGGAACTCGGGTTTCAGATAAATGTCGTACTTCCCTTTTTTTGTAATAGACACCTTCCACAAATTCCATGAATGATTCCCATCGGACTGTATAGTTATTATCCGAGCGTTTGTGTAGCTTCCATCATGTGACGTCCACTCCCAGGTGAATTCTGTCCCTTTGGTCTCAGCAGGGGCTAGTAGAGAGACCCTCTGTCCCTCCCCAGAAAGGAAGTATTTGTACTGTACCAACACTGCAGAAAGAGAAGAACATACCAAATACAGAGATCCAGCTAAGCACAAAACATGATAATGTTGCGTTTCAGTATGAAGGGAAATTTCAGTTAGTTCAGTAAAGTTTAACGACAGGTTAGCCTGGAGGATGATACATATTTATAAATAGTGATTAAAATGTATTCCTTATAGCTGTAATGAATACTTGAGCTATATTTTACTCAACAGTGGAGAAGTATTGTTTGTACCGATTATAGTCATACTTTCAGACCCAAGATCTAGATCATTACTTTTTTTCTGTCCTCAAAGTGGTTGTAGCATATAGCAAATTTATTTTTTTTTCTTTTCAACATCCTGTATTAGCCTACTAGAGGAAGTAGGCAAAACAGAAATTAGAACTGTTTGCCTTACTCATAATCAGAAATGAACATTTTTAGATTCTGACAATATTTGTGTTTCATGAATTTTACCAGTGAAATACATGGAATGTTGTAGATAGAGTATGGAGTGATTGTAAATCTGGCTTAATAATAAAGTTACGATACTATGTCTTGAATTTGAATATATTACAGCATGTATACTTATTTAATAAGAATATCAATCACACTATCATTAATAATTTCATAATAGAATTTCATGTTTGAAAAGTACTATGTGTAACTGCTTGGCATTGGAATATAAAGCCATTTCACCGATAAAGTTAATATGCTGAAAAAGTTTACCTCCTCTTGAACTTTAAACTGAAAACAAACATACAAAAAAGAAAAAAAAAGTGTGGATCATTTAATATCAATATAGCAGTCTGGGTGATAGTCCTTCTGTTATAAATAAGACTGTTTTTATTTAAATGTATGCATTTTTATACTATAGGTTCCATGTGCTACTACAGTATGTGACTATACTATAGTTACGTCCTCTTGAATATTGAACTGAAAAAGAAAGTCTGAATCAATTTATATAGTAGTAGCAGTCTCTGTGATACTCCTTCTGTTATAGTAAAACTGTCTTTTTCCATGTTCTATTATGTGAATGTATTATACTTTACTCTTCTATAGTACAATGAATGGACAATTTGCCCATTTCAATGTTGTTCTATTTTAGTACATTTGGCTGTATTTTTATGAGCTTTAAATATAAATTAATTAATTAATTCATTAATATATGATATAGGTGGAAAGAGGGACTCACTCTCAGCTGCAAGTCTGTGACAGTATCCTGATATCCACAACAGGGTCCACAACAGTACCATTGCCATGGCTTATGTTCTATGCAGTACTTCTTACTGGTGTCTAGTCTTTTTACGAGGTATACTTTACAGGAAATGGCTGAACATAGAGGAAGTTCCTCATCTGACACATTGACTGACAAGCTGGGTGCAAGGAAGCAAAACCACACTGAGATGCCTTGAGTCTGTGTGCAAATAAACCCTTAAGAGCCTGGACAGAAAGCCAAAAAGCCATCACTGTCCTAAGAAGTCACAACTGGCTAAACGAGGAAACCACTGTAGTAAGTGCAGCCATGTGTCCATCCATTATCTAAACCATTATCTAAACCCGCTATACAGGGTCACGGGGGTGCTGGAGCCGATCCCAGCGTGCATTGGGCGAGAGGCAGGAATACACCCTGGACAGGTCGCCAATCTGTCTCCGGGCACACACACTTTTCACTCCCACGCTCATACCTATGTGCACTTCGGAGTCTCCAACTGGCCACACCAAGCCGAGATTTGAACCCACAACCTTCTTGCTGTGCGGCAACAGTGCAGGAAGGGAGTTGCGGTGCTGCTGTCCACTAGGGGGCAGCACCAGCCCCACACACAGGTATAGACACAGCTGTTCTGTATTTTAGTCACTACAGCAGTGGCCAATTACCTGATCATTGGGCCTAATAAAAGGCCTGGTGCTCAGGCCTAAAGGAGAGAGCTTAGGGGGAGTGGTGTGCTGGACTGTGTTGGGTGTAAATTGATGCGTCTGAGTTTTGTTATTATTTTACCTGAGAAGCCTTTGGTTGCCAGATGGGCCTTTTTCCTTGTTTAGTGGAGGATTCTGTTGGGTTGGCTTTTTATTGGCAATGAATAACAGAATGTCTGTTCGCCACATGATCAGTAGCCACTCCCAGCCCTGCATCACACCACACAAACTTGCCCATCACGTCACTCCTTTGTCAGTACACTTAGGTCATGGCTAAAGGACAACCAACTGACAACCAACAATGCATGCATGGTGTTTAGACCAATACCCTGCATACTTAAGTTTTTCCTGTTTGTCCAGTACTTCTATTTATTTCATCCTGATTTGAATTTCATGTTAATTGCTACATGTAGCAGGCTACCATGTGCTGTGTTTGCATGCAGCATGCAACAGTCTTTTCACTGCTTTTCTGTGTGTGGCAGTCACCACTGCCATGGCTGATGCCCTGCACAGGCCTTTTTACTGGTGTCCAGCCTTTTAACATGGTATACATCACAGGAAATGGCTCAAAAAAACAGGAAGTTCAAATTATTTTATCAAAGCTATTTTGGAATAGAGGTGTGATTACTGTGGTGACTGCAGGCAGAGGCCAGGGGGAAATGGTTCATTCGGCTCATTTTTATGAGCTTTATATATGAATAAATGAATGAATTAATATATAATATAGGTGGAAAGAGGGACTCACTCTCAGCTGAAAGTCTGTGATAGTATCCTGATATCCACAACAGGGTCAACGACAGTACCATTGCCATGGCTGATGCCCTATGCAGCACTTCTTACTGGTGTCTAGTCTTTTTACAGGGGTATGCTTTACAGGAAATGGCTAATAAAGAGGAAAGACCTCGTCTGACACATTTCCAGACAAGCTGGGTGCAAGCAAGCAAAACCACACTAAAATTAATCGAGTCTGCATTGACAGAAAGCCAAAAGCCACCACTGTCCTAAGAAGTCACAACTGGCTAAACGAGGAAACCACTGTAGTAAGTGCAGCCATGTGTCCGTCCATTATCTATACCATTATCTAAACCCGCTATACAGGGTCACGTGGGGTGCTGGAGCCGATCCCAGCGTGCATTGGGCGAGAGGCAGAAATACACCCTGGACAGGTCGCCAATCTGTCTCCGGGCACACACACCTTTCACTCGCACATTCATACCTTTGGGCAGTTTGGAGTCTCCAACTGACCTACCTGCATGTCTTTGGACTGTGGGAGGAACCTGGAGTACCCAGATGAAAACCACGTGGACACAGGGAGAACATGCAAACTCCACACTTCACACCAAGCCGAGATTTGAACCCACAACCTTCTTGCTGTGTGGCGACAGTGCTACGCCCTGCACCACGGTGTCTTGTTTATAAAATTCTAAATGGCCAGGCCCACCTCCACACACTACCTTTGTAAAGACAAACCCTGTGAAGGGTAGGTTTTAAGGAATGTTTCTTCAAAGTTCTGAGTCAATGTTCTAGAACTCCATTACTTTCGATTGCCAGCAGTAATTGTTAGGATTAGAATGTTCAGGTACAAACATTCTAATCACATATTTGGAGCATCCACCTTAAAGGCTTATAAATAAATCTAATATTAGCTCAAACAGATCTGGGGAAAAGTGGGTACTGTATAGTTTCAGGAAGGAAAAGCACCTCACAGTTCTAGCCACACTGCCACTAGCCACTGTGGTGCCTGGAAGGGAGTTGCGGTCCTGCTGTCCACTAGGGGGCAGCACCAGTCGCACACACAGGTATGGACAGATCTCTGCTGTATTGTAGTCACTACAGCTGTGGCCAATTATCTGATAATTGGGCCTAATAAAAGGCCTGGTGCTCAGGCCTAAAGGAGAGAGCTTAGGGGGAGTGGTGTGCTGGACTGTGTTGGGTGTAAGTTGTTGCGTCTGAGTTTTGTTATTAATTTGCCTGAGAAGCATTGGTTGCCAGATTGGCATTTTTTCTTGTTTGCTGGAGGATTCTGCTGGGTCCTATAGGCAATAAACAGCAGAACATTTTTGATTTTCCTGTCTGTTCTCCACATGATCAGTAGCAACTCTCAGCTCTGCATCACACCACACAAACTTGCTCATCACGTCACTCCTTTGCCAGTACACTTAGGTCATGGCAACCAACTGACAACCAACAATGCATGCATTACATTACATTACATTATAGACATTTAGCAGACGCTCTTATCCAGAGCGACGTACAACAAGTGCATAGGTTCATGATGTAGAGGTGCAAAAGAAACACTAGAGTGAAGTAAGGATCGTAGTGCCAGAAGTGACCACATCGATCAGGACTCCAACCCTGTAGAGTAAGCTTGTTCAGCAAGCAAGAATCCTACCAAGTACAAACTAGCACTGGAATCACATCTAATCACACAAAAACAATCCTGCCAGATACACTAACATAATCAAATTATCCTAACTAGGTACAGTGAGCTGAACTATAGGCTAGTGAGGGGTGGGGAGAGGTGCAGCCTGAAGAGATGAGTCTTCAGTCTGCGTTTGAAGGTGGTGAGATTCTCTGCTGTTCTGACCGTCACGGGGAGGTCATTTCACCAGCGAGGGGCCAGGACAGACAGCAGACGGGAACGGGAAGTACAGACGCGAAGAGGGGGAGGTGCCAAGCGTCCAGAGGTGGCAAAACGGAGAGGTCTGGCTGGTGTGTAGGGTCTGATGATCCTCTGAATGTACCCTGGTGCTGACCCCTTAGCTGCCTGGTATGCAAGCACCAAGGTCTTAAATTTGGTGCGAGCCATAACAGGCAGCCAGTGGAGGTCAGTGAGCAGGGGGGTGACATGGGAATGTCTGGGGAGGTTGTAGACCAGATGCGCTGCAGCATTCTGGATGATTGCATGCATGGTGTTTAGACCAATACCCTGCATACTTAAGTGTTTCCTGTTTGTCTAGTACTTCTATTTATTTCATCATGATTTGACTTTCATGTTAATTGCTACATGTAACAGGCTACCATGTGCTGTATGTTGCTGTGTTTGCATGCAGCATGCAACAGTCTTTTCTCAGCTTTTGTGTGTGTGGCAGTCACCATTGCCATGGCTGATGCCCTGCACAGCCCTTTTTACTGGTGTCCAGCCTTTTAACATGGTATACCTCACAGGAAATGGCTCAAAAAAACAGGAAGTACAAACTATTTTATCAAAGCTATTTTGGAATAGAGGTGTGATTACTGTGGTGACTGCAGGCAGAGGCCAGGGGGAAATGGTTCATTCGGCCCATTATTATGAGCTTTATATATGAATAAATGAATGAATGAATTAATATATGATATAGGTGGAAAGAGGGACTCACTCTCAGCTGAAAGTCTGTGATAATATCCTAATATCCACAACAGGGTCCACAACAGTACCATTGCCATGGTTGATGCCCTATGCAGCACTTCTTACTGCTGTCTAACCTTTATACAAGGTATACTTAACAGGAAATGGCTGAACATAGAGGAAGTACCTCATCTGACACATTGCCAGACAAGCTGGGTGCAAGCAAGCAAAACCACACTGAGATGCTTTGAGTCTGTGTGCAAATAAACCCTTAAGAGCCTGGACAGAAAGCCAAAAAGCCATCACTGTCCTAAGAAGTCACAACTGGCTAAACGAGGAAACCACTGTAGTAAGTGCAGCCATGTGTCCATCCATTATCTATAGCATTATCTAAACCCGCTATACAGGGTCACGGGGGGTGCTGGAGCCGATCCCAGCGTGCATTGGGCGAGAGGCAGGAATACACCCTGGACAGGTCGCCAATCTGTCTCTGGGCACACACACCTTTCACTCGCACACTCATACCTTTGGGCAATTTGGAGTCTCCAACTGGCCTACCTGCATGTCTTTGGACTGTGGGAGGAACCTGGAGTACCCAGATGAAACCCATGTGGAAACAGGGAGAACATACAAACTCCACACAGAAAGGCCCCACACCAAGATTTGAACCCACAACCTTCTTGCTGTGTGGCGACAGTGCAACCCATTGCACCAAAGTGTCTTGTTTATAAAATTCTAAATGGCCAGGCCTACCTCCTCACACTACTATCATAGGGATGTGGTTGGAGGCATATGCATAGGTTAAGAAGGAGAAAGGTAGACATGTCACCCCAAATGGTTTCTTGTGGATTAATTACTAGACTAGCTTGTATGCTTGTGAGACTAGACTTGAAATTTGACTATAGAGACAAGGTAGTGTAGTGTCTTCACCTAAGTTGTAATGAAACCTGTGCCTGTGATTGGAGGATAGTACCTTGAGGTTCAGGTGCTGGCAGTGTGAGGTGCAGGGGGACCTGTGCTCTGAGCATGCTCTCTGTGAACACTGCACAGGCCCAGTGCAGCTGGTCTCTACTCAGAATGGGCAGGGGGAGACTGAGCATCTTCTCTGGGTGCCCCTCACTCAGGACCTCCTGTTTTACGAGCTCCCCCCTGCCCCCCTTCATCCGGAGCCAGGCCAGGGTCACAGAGCCGATCACCTGTGATATCTCACAGTTCAGCACAACTGACTGATTCCTGGACAGACCACCAGGGGGCACTGCTGAGACTGAGAGAGCACATGTACATGGATTCTATATTTATTTATTTGTTTGTTTTTCAGAATTTTTCTTTTATTCAGATAGCATCCATTATTTGTCATGGAGTTTCTGAAAGGTACACAACCTTTATTACTTGGAATCAGCACTTCTGTTGGTTACTGTTAGCCCTTGACTGCAGTTACATTACATGACACAATATTGTAAAAAGTGCAAGAAATAAAGCTACCTTAATTAGCGTCATGTTTAAGTTTTCTATTATTCATTCAGTCTTGTAAATTATAGAAACCTGAAGTTCAGACTTACCCTGAACAGTTACCAGTGTTACTGTGGCTATCAGGTAGCGTTCACAGTAACAGAAGTACATTCCACTGTCTCCAAACTTCACTGGTGAGATTCTCAGAGGGAAATTAGATCCATCATAGCGCTCAGATGAGAATCTCTCTTTATCTATCCTCATGGAAATCGAAGCATTCTTATATTTTTCAGCTGAGGCCACAGTGATTGCATTTTTCCCAGACGATGGCTCCCATCGCCAATAAGCTTTTCCGTATGAGCTCAGAGAATGGCAGATCAGCACCACCTCACTGCTGTTCAAACTCCCTCTGTACAGAGTGTGATAGGTGTTATATGTACCTGAGGAATAAACCTGTGGTTAGAATAAATGAATGGACAGTCAGCTCATGTTCTACTGCTTCAGATAGTGGGTAGCTAATGAAAAACATACTAAAGTAAATGAACTCACACAGAGTTGATGGAAGAGGAAAACTCAGGCCTCATTATAGAATAGCCTACAATACATACCCCACCTCCCACCATGAAAGCTATTATAGGGAGCTATTATGAATCGTTAGTGTGATCAAAACATGCATGCCCTATACAGTAAGTATATTTTATAGTTTTTTTTTTTAAAAGAAAGTATATTAGCATCAACAGATACTTGTCAGGGTTCTGTTGTCTTCTGTTGTCTTTCCCCTTGATGTTCTCCGTTGGGCCGCCAGATGGCGGCACCTCGGTTTGTGTTCAGTTAATTGTTTTATTGTTTTCTATTATCCAATTATTAGTTGCGTTCTGTCTTGTGTTCCCCTCCCTCTCTGTGGCTTGATTGTTCATCGTGCCCTCCTGTGTCTCGTCTGCGTCTTTCTATTTAAGTCTCCCTCTCCCCGACTCAGTTGTTGGAATCTTTTGCTTTGGTTTGTTTGGTTTGGTTTGTTTGCTTGGCTACCTGTTTGTACCTGTTCCTGCCTGATTCCTGTTCACCTGTTGCTTGTCTACCTGTGCCCTGCCTGCCCTGTTTTCCCTCGTTTTTTGGGTTTTTGTTTTTTTGTTTTTTCTTGTGAATTTTTGAAGATCTTCGTTGTTTGTAAGTTTCGCCCTGCAAGTCCCTTTGTTCCCTGTTCTCTGTTTATTAAAGTCTTGTTTTCCCCATTTTTTGGATTTTCGATTTTTACTCTGCGTTTGGGTCCACTCCCGCACCCTCGCCTGACAATACTGTCATTTTTATTTAATGGGTGAGACATTCCTACAGTATGGTAGCCTCTACTTTAAATTTTGTCCCTTCTTTACTCCATTCTGGTTGTTGTGCACTACCATTGTCTCAGATGGAAACAGACATGCCTTGTTTGTAGAAATTTCAGCATTAAAATGTTTAAAATACTAAACATGTACATTTTATTCAGAATTTAAAATAGTTACATTATTTTTTTTTTATCCTTCAAAAATAATTTGCCACCAAACATGGGGCTGAGTATATCCAATTCCCACCCTAATTCTGAATCCCCATTACTATACAGCCACTCAATCCCTCACACGTGGTGTCTCCAGCCTGCTTGTTCTCACTCCCCAGCCTACAGCTCACATTAGCTGAGTCAAAGGAACACGTCTCATATGCGGTTTTGGCATGCAGTCCACAAACACTCACCCAAACAGTTTTTGTGAACTTTGACTTGGTAGTCTGACACACAAAAATTGTAGTTTTGAAAAATGTGCTAAACCTTTGACAGCCCTGATTTTAAAACTGTGTTAAACTGTGAAAAGTACTTCCGAAAAGCCTTTTAAAATATGGAGGCCCAAGATTTCCTATTTAGAATAATCTGCAATCATGCATCTATTTTACTGGAGTCTTAAGATCACTATGGCGATATTACTTGGATTTATCTTTACTCTCAATGAATGAAGTGCCTCACAGTCACAGAGTTGCTTATGAAAAACGCTTAAAGCTCAGGATGCTTTTGTAAATAATCTAGTGAAAACAGATATCCATAGTAACATACCGCTTTCAAGTTGAAGTGTCGTGGGAATGCTGAAAATAAGTGCTCCGTTCCATCTGAGTGTGCAGCTATACGTTCCCTCACTGGATCGGTCAGCACTGTGGATGATGACATGGGCAGTGTTGTTGTAGATCAGCGTTGTGTTAGCAGTAGGTTCTGTGTCCCTTTCCCAGTCCAGTGTAGCTGAATCTGGAAGGTGCGATACTTCACAGCTCATGGTCACATCAGAACCTTCTTTTACTTTGGACCAGCGATATGGTTTCACTGCAGGAGCAAAGAGCAATTGATTTAGAGAACCTTGTGAACCTTTTCATCAAATCATTGTGTGGGTTACATCTAAAAACAAGCCATCAAATTTAAAGAAATATACATCCCTCCAGGTCTGGGAATTGTTGGGAATTTTATGGAGAGGTGGAAGAGAAAACATAACCGTGGAATGAAATTTTCCACCTTGGTTTTTGTGCTATGTACTCAGAAATGGACAATTCTTCACTCTCTAAGAGGTTATTTAACACTTAACAATTTTACTGTGCAGCTTTACATGCATATTAGTTAAATCTAATTTCAGATTAGACTTTTTTGAAATAAAATACAAGACATAACTTGAACTTTGTGTTATATATTTTTGCACATAGTATGAAAGAGATACTGTCTCATCTTATTATTAATATAATTTATAAAATGCATCAAAACATGAATTTACCTTTTACAGCGAACACTTCAAACTGGGCCACTTTTACTTTCTCTGGTTTAGTTTGAATGAAAGTAAAAACTCCTGCATTTTGTAACTTCGGATGCAGATAAATGTCGTACTTCCCTTGTCTTGTAAATAGACGCTTTCGACAAATTCAATTTAACCTTCCCATCGGACTGTATAGTTATTATCCGAGCGTTTGTGTAGCTTCCATCATGTGACGTCCACTCCCAGATGAATTCTGTCCCGCTGGTCTCAGCAGGGGCTTGTAGAGAGACCCCCTGTCCCTCCCCAGAAAGGAAGTATTTGTACTGTACCAACACTGCAGAAAGAGAACATACCAAATACAGAGATCTAACTGAGCACAAAACATGATAATATTGCATTTCAGTATGGAGGGAAATTACAGTTAGTTCATTAAAGATAAACATCAGATGATTAAACCCAGGTTAGTCTGGAGGATTATACAGATCTATAAATAGAGATCAAAATGTAATCCCTATAGTTGTAATGAATATTTCAGATATATTTTACTCAACAATGGAAAAGTATTGTTTGTACCGATTATAGTCATGCTTTTAGTCCCAAGATCTGCATAATTACTTTTTTTGGTCCTCAGTGTGGTTGTAGCATATAGCAAAGATATTCTTTTCAGCATCCTGTGGTAGCCTACTAGTGGAAGGAGGCAAAACAGAAATGAAAACTGTTTGCCTTACTCTTAATCAGAAATGAACATTTTTAGATTCAGATAATGTTTGTGTTTCATGAATTTTACCATTGAAAGACATGGATTGTTGTAGATAGTGTATGGAGTGATTGTAAATCTGGCTTAATGATAAAGTTAGGATACTATGTCTTGAATTTGCATATATTACAGCATGTATACTGCTTTAATAAGATTATCAATCACACTATCATTAACTATCATCATGTGTAACTGCTTGGCATTGGAATATGAGGGACTTTCATTGATAAAGGTAGTACGCTGAAACATTGAAACTTTTGCCTCCTCTCGAATTTTAAACTGAAAACAAACATACAAAAAAAGAAAAAGGAGCCTGGATCATTTAACATAGTAGTAGCAGTCTGTGTGATAGTGTTTCTGCTATAAATAAGAGTTTTTATATAAATGTATGCATTTTTATACTGTAGGTTTTTCTATGTGCTGCTACAGTATGTGACTGTATTATAGTTACTAGAAACTGAAAAAAGTCTGAATCAATTTCTATAGTAGTAGCAGTTTCTGTGACACTCCTTCTGCAATAAGTAAGACTGTCTTTTTCTATGTTCTGCTATGTGACTGTATCATACTTTACTTTTCTATAGTACAGAGAATTGACAGTTTATCCATTGTGAGGTTCTATTATTCTTCTTCTTTATATATGAATAAATTAATACATTAATTAATATATGATTGAGGCAGAAAGAGGGACTCACTCTCAGCTGAAAGTCTGTGATAGTATCCTGATATCCACAACAGGGTCCACAACAGTACCATTGCCATGGCTGATGCCCTATGCAGCCCTTCTTACTGGTGTCTAGCCTTTTTACTGGCGTATACTTTACAGGAAATGGCTGAACAAAGAGGAAGTACCAACTGTTTCAGCTCAGCCGCATTCTGCAACAGCTTGCACAAGCTGGAGTCTTTCTTGTGTAATATCACTACCTATATTTCTGTTTCACTGTGCTCGGCACTGTGAAATCTGTGACTGCTGAAGCCTGAAGACCGGCATTTAACATGCTTACTTTAGGTGATACAATGATGTCTCCTTTTATTGCTCACAGAAATGATATTGAAATATCATCAGGAGTGAAGTGTTTATCAATAAATTATATGTAAAAGATTTTAATCCCTTGTGGCAGACAAATTGTTTAACATATGAATACACTTGACTGCATGTTTTTCAAAAAAGAGGCAGAAGCAGAAGTCTGTGTATCTGGAGAGAAATTCAAGGTAGTCACTGAGTTAAATACTTTGGAATCACAATTGATTCTCAACTCTTCTTAAACAAAAAACCGGTAAAAAGGTGGCCAATCGAGTAGAATTTAACCTGTCAAATTTGAGATCTATTAGGAACAGTTTGACCACTCAAGCTGCAAAATGATCACAATGATCCTCCCTCATCTGACATACCTATTGACTATCTGGGCGCATCCATGATTTCATGGATGAGTTGTCGCTGTGCCCTTGGAGGAATTTTGGCTGGCCAGCCACTCCAGGGATGATTCACCACTGTTCCAAGTGTTCTCCATTTGGAGATAATGGCTCTCACTGTGGTTTGGTGGAGTCCAAGAGCCTTAGAAATGGCTTTGTAACCCTTTCCAGCCTGATATATTTCAAAAAGATCTTTTTTATCTCTCTCTTCTGGAATTTCCTTTGATCGTGGCATAGCGTACTTGTAGAAACCTTGCAATGACTGGCTGCAACCAAGCCTGCCTTAGTGCAATAAGCTGAATGTAGCTATCAATAAAATTTGGTTAATTGGTCGATAGATTAACTAAGGGAAAGTACTTTCTCACATGGGCAACATGGGTGTTTGATAACTTTGTTTCATTAAATCAACAAAATCATTTTTAAAAATGTCTTTTATGTTTACTCAGTTTCCCTTTGTCTAATATAAAAATTTGTCTGAAGGTCTGAAACAATTCCGTTTGACGAATACGGAATAATAGAGGAAATCAGGAAGGGAGCAAATCCCTTGCAGTCACAGCTGTAGGCAGCCAGGTAATCAGGACTCAGCTTTATCTGCTCTGACTGCAGTGACACTGGGGCTGAGGGACAGAGATATCTCACACGGTTTGGCCCAGAAGACGCTGCATGTGCTGTCAGTGGCACAGTCAATAATTGTCATATAATGACTAATGTAGTTCCTGTTACAGCTGCTTTATTATTAAAAATAAAAAGTATATTTCTTAACAACAGATAAAAGCACACTGAAGAGCACACCACCATAGCCAGACACTACTACCCTGCACATACATACGTACGTTTTGGGGCCGTTGTTTAATTCTTGAACAATATCCCTCCCTGCTGTTAATATATTGAATAATCGACAAACTGGAAAACAATTTTTTCTAAACACAGTCAAACAAAAAACTACAAAAAAAATAAAAAAGAAAACAATATTAAAAAATGTGCAGGCATTTATATTTTCCTGAATACAACTGTACTCTTCACAGTGAAAATCTACATATTATAAGATGCATGTAAAAGCTGCCTTTAGCAAGAAAGATATATTCACATAGTAAAAGATCTTGGTAAGATCTGCAGATCGTCTTTTTCCATCTCTAATGGCGTTGCACTGAACAGACTTGAAATGCCAAGTTTTAAATGTGGGCTTTTTGTTTCATTTATCCATTTGAATCATTGAGTTTGAATCAATTATCCATATTATGTTTTGCAGACGCTTGCATAGATCACTTTATCATTTTCTTCTTGTTCCTGCAGAAATATGACATATCAGAATCTTTGTTAACATGAACTTAGAACAATGAAATCAATGAAATTCAAAATTCTCAACAAAGTGGACCATCCATACAATAAATTTGACAATTATGTATTGGTTGTATGAATATGATTTGCTGTGCCTGCATTATTATACGTAGATTAACAGAAAATCCTTATGGTATTCTCCTGAGTATCCCAGAGAACATACTTACAGAACGAGACTGGGGGTTCAACTGCCTCCGTTGTTGTCTGTGAGGGTCTGCAACACCAAACAGCGGTGAAAAGATCAAACAGTAATTATTGGGACTGAATTAGTTGCTTGTTTTAAGTATAAAACAAAAACCAGCAGAACTTGTGACTAACCAGCACCACATTTGCGAATCCCCAGTACTGCATATTGCTTTTGCTAGTTGGATGGGCAACACAGGCTTATCTGTTTCAGGATACCATTAAACCTTCTGCTTGTAATGATTTAATTATCTCAATCATTTATTTGCTCTGAAATTTTAGAGAACCTAGGAGCTGCACATATCTTTAGTTGGAGCATTTCAGCAGTGGAGTGAACAGCATTGGTGAAAACAGTGATTAAGAAAATTAGACCAGAATAATTGGTTGGAACAAAAGCCACCACCAGCCCTCCAGGAAACTAGTTTTGCACCCCTTTCATGAGGTAATGTGTGCCCAAACTTGAGATGTTGCACCAGTTAAAATCATTGGAGAGAACTCATATACTGGCAAGAGTAACATAACCATTTTATTATTAGGATAACACCACAAACTTACCCAGACTGGGAGTGGACAAGGAAAATATTAAGTATTGGAGTTCCTCACTTTCATTCTCCTCTTTATGGGAATCCTGGTTTCCTATTAGTAAGAAAATGTATTAAAAAAAAAAAAAATGTATAAAATACACATATAAAAATATACATACATGAAATGTATAATACAGACATATGTGGCTGCCGCTTGAGTCTGTGACTCCAGGACCCTGCTCGTGCTTGTACTGAGTATCTTGGCAACAGAAGTGACGAGTCCAGGGGTGAGAAAGTAAAAGTTCTGCCGCGTGTTTCTTCCACCCATGAACTCAGCCATTTAGATTTCACTGTTTAGTTCTACCGCCTGGCTGAAGGATTGAGCTAATTAGAAAATCCAGGTGATTGGAACAAAATACTGGAGAGGACTTTTACTTTCTAAATCTGGATTGTTTCACCTCTGCTTAACAGTAAAAGTGTGAGTCTTCTTATTGGTGCATATCGCACTCTTGTGGACATGGTAGCAAACACATCTCTGTTCTAAAAATTACACGTCGAATGACCAAGTGACCTATTTTTACTGAATCCTTTTCCCCACAGGTTGCCCACTTCCTCCCTTTACCCTTATTGTTTAAAGGAGCCGAAACGTTTTTTGAAATGGGTTTTAATGCTTGTGTGTACGTGTGTATGAGGCTTCGTATACTTCCGTTTTTAAACTATAACCGCTAGTGTGTATGAGGCTTAACTGATGTGGCCATAACCTCAAACCCAGCCTCTAACCCTGACAGGAAAAGGCCGGTTATGTCCTGCCTGTGCAATCTCATATGCGTCATATTTAGCAAATGATTTTGGCCCAGACTTAAACCTGCATTTATGTCAGATCTGGGTCAAAAACTTATCTGTTTTAGATTCAAATACATTTCTACGCTTTACTGATCTGGTCTGGTGTATTGAAACCAATGAAATACTCTCAAAAAGTGCAACGCCTACCTTCTGGTCATATCGGCAGGCTCAATTACACCAGGCAAGATCAATAGAGCACAGAAAAGTATTTGAATCTAAAACAAATACGAATTTGACCCAGGTCTGATTAACATAGTCCGGGCAGTGGAACTCCTGGCATACCTGCAACTCAGCCTCCTTTTAAGAGAAGGCAAAGGTGCAACCCCAGGTATGTACTTTCTTTTGAAAAGAAAAACACACGTTTTCACAAATAGTTTCAGGTATTGCTCAAGTGTGCATCTTCGAAAGTACAAGAGCTGCAGTCTGATGCACCAAAATTGGTCCCAATTTCAGTTGTTCAGTGTGTAATTAATTTCCCACACACATTTGGCGCATGGAACGTATGGGGCCGAGTTCACTAACACAGATTAAGCTTGTTCCTGCACTAAGTGGGGTTTTGAATTTAGTCCAGGACTAGAAACTGGCCTGTAATGCAATCCTTCCCATGAATGAGTTCACCGGTTCATGCAGCGTGTTAATAGTTCAGTTAAGCCCGTTACCTTGATCTTTCTGTAGCTCTGCGACGTTACTGTAGACTGCAGCAGCTGCACTGGAATCACCATTCCCATCCGCTGGTAATGTGGATAGGAGTACGAAAGACAGAAAGATTTAAGCAAACCTTTTAAATAACTTTATATGATTTACCATATAAGGAGTCACGTTACATTTTTGATCAACCAGGCAAATTTATAAAATATGATTGAATCTTTACTATGATCAAGCCACACATGGCCTATAAGTACATTTTGTACTGTAATATATATTGGTTAAGGAACTGGCTTTGTAACCTAAAGGTTGCAGGTTCGATTCCCAGGTATGAGACTGCTGCTGTACCCTTAAGCAAGGTATTGAATAGCTCAGAATACTGTATATCCAGCTGTATAAATGGATGCTGTGTTTTTAAGATGCAAAAAGCTGTGTAAGTCACTGTGTAAAAGAGCGTATGATAAATGCCTTTAATGTAGTGTATTCCCTTACATTACTGCACTGCCTCATGCTACGTGTGAATAGTCTTGTTCCCCACACTACCTTGACCCTCCTGCAGTTCTGTGACGTCACTGTAGACTGCATCAGCTGCACCGATCCCTTCAGCTGGTGATGTGGAGGGACCTGAGAGAGAAAAAAACATTTAAGCAAACTGTAAATGATCTCTCTGGGAACTGATTGGCCATATTTGGTTGATCTTGTGTATGGCATTGGTTTGTTTTCTTAGCATTTTTCTCTGTACTGGATTAGTTTTAAAAAGAACAAATGAGATTTTTTTTATTGTCTGTTGTATGTCATTGATGATCTTGATGATTTTCAAATCAATCAAATCAATTCCATTTGCAGCTTTGCAACAAGTTTAGAACTGTTCTTTTCACATTGGGCCCTCTGTTTGCAACTTGCAAAGAATGAGTGAGTCTGAAATATGACAAAGCCATACAATATAAGAGATATTGTTTTAGTGTGAATGCTCTAGAAAGCTGTGGAAGTGATCTAGAAAGCTCTGTCAGACAACAGTGAACTCGGAACAGAGTGAAGAGCTCTTACCCGCTGCTGTTTTCAGACGCCGAAACAACAGAAACAACAGCAACAGCACTCCAACACAGACAGCAGCAGTACAGGCCAAACCGATCACCAGCATCCTCCCATTATCTGTGTTGGCACAAAAGAAGGAAACTTAACTAGGGAGCTCAGAACAGGGAGAATATTTACCTCATTAAAAATTTTTTATTTTTTATTTAGCTGTATTTCAAATTTACATTCATTAATTATGTGAGACTAGTGCATATTTTATGCAAGAAAAATAGAAAATTCTAAAATTCCAACCATGGCACCTTAAAAATGTAACACTTTAAATATAATGCTGAATTGTTCAGATACAGAAGACTTGACAGTTCCAAACCTTGATCCCAAGTATTTCTGACATAAACCATTGGGAAAGTTTGAAAAGATGGGTCAGAAAGTTAAATTGGCATTAATTACTTACTTGAAACTGTAAGCTATCACATAGAGCAACACTATTTAGATATCAATTGTGTGACAAGCGAACGGTCATATTCACAAACACTAGGACACAGGAGTGACAGAAGCATTATTATTCAGTGGTATGGTCTGGATTCTGTCCCCATTTTAACCTTTGGATTCTGATTCTCTCTCATTGTGGTTTGAATGACTTATAAGCCTTAAGTGAGCTCATAGGGATGTGGTTGGAGGCATATGCATAGGTTAAGAAGGAGACAGAGAGACATGTGACTCCCAATGGTTTCTTATGGATTGATTGTTAGACTAGCTTGAATGCTTGTGAAACATTTTACTACAGAGACTAGGCGGTTTAATGTCTCCCCCTAAGTTGTAATGAATCCTGTGCCTGTGGTAGGAGGTTAGTACCTGGCTTTGGCTCTTCAGGTTCAGTGATGGGTGTCAGCAGTGTGAGGGGGACCTGTGCTTTGAGCATGCTCCCTGTGAACACCGCACAGGCCCAGTGCAGCTGGTCTCTACTCAGCTTGGATTTATCTTTAGTCTTAATGAATAAAGTCTTTCACAAGTTTTCTTATGAAAAAAAGTCAATGCTCAGGATTCTTTTGTCAAAGTTCTAGTGAAAACTGTATCCACAATAACATACCCTTGTAAACTTGAAGTGTCCTGGGAATGCTGAAAATAAGTGCTCCGTTCCATCTGAGTGTGCAGTTATACGTTCCCTCACTGTATCGGTCAGCACTGTGGATGATGATGTGGGCAGTGTTGTTGTAGATCAGCGTTGTGTTAGCAGTAGGTTCTCTGTCCCTTTCCCAGTCCAGTGTAGCTGAATCTGGAAGGTGTGATACTTCACAGCTCATGGTCGCATCAGAACCTTCTTTTACTTTGGACCAGCGCGATGGTTCCACTGCAGGAGCAAAGAGCAATTGATTTTGAGAATACTGTCAACCTTTTCATCAAATCATTGAGAGGGCAACATCTCAAAACCAGTAATTCAATTTAAACCAAAATACAGTCCTCCAAGTCTGTGTTGGGAATTTGACAAACAACATATAAGAGTGAATTTACCTTTTACAGCAAACACTTCAACCTGGGCCAAGCTTACTTTCTCAGGTTTAGTTTGAATAAAAGTAAAAATTCCTCCATTTTCTAACTCCGGTTCCAGATAAATGTCATACTTCCCTTGTTTTGTAATAGACACCTTCTTAAATTCCCACCAATAATTTCCATCGGACTGTATAGTTATTATCCGAGCGTTTGTGTAGCTTCCATCATGTGACGTCCACTCCCAGATGAATTCTGTCCCGTTGGTCTCAGCAGGGGCTTGTAGAGAGACCCCCTGTATCTCGCCAGAAAGGCAGTATTTGTACTGTACCAACACTGCAGAAAGAGAAAAATATACCAAATACAGAAATACTACTGAGCACAAGACATAATATTGCTTTTCAGGATGGAGGGGAATTGCAGTTAGTTCATTAAAGTTAAACTTAGATTTATAAATGGAGATAAAAATGTAATCCTTGCAGCTCTGATTAATATTTTTGCTATATGTTACACTGTGATGGGAAAGTATTGCTTGTACTGGTTATAGTCATGGTTTTAGACGCAAGATCTGCATCATTACTTTTTTTTTTTTTTGTCCTCAATGTGGTTGTGGCATAATACCAAGTTATTCTCTTTTGTGGTGTTACTTACTGTAGTGGAAAGCTGGCAGAACATAAATAGCTTGAAATTAGAACTGTTTGCTGTGCTCGTAATCATAAATTAACACCTTTAGCTTCTGTTAATGTTTTGTATTATATAATTTTCCATTCAAATGTTTCACGCACGATTGTGGTTAGTTAGGGTATGGAGTAACTGGAAGTCTTTTGACTATAAAGTAACTTTATAAAAGAACTTATGGGGCGACATAGCTCAGGAGGCAAGACCGATTGTCTGGTAGTCGGAGGGTTTCCGGTTCAAACCCCGCCCTGGGCGTGTCGAAGTGTCCTTGAGCAAGACACCTAACCCCTAACCCCTAACTGCTCTGGCGAATGAGAGGCATCAATTGTAAAGCGCTATATAAATGCAGTCCATTTAACTTCATGAATTTTCATATAGCCCTGAATATATTCTGATTTAATAATATTTTAATAACATTATCATTAATTATTTGAAATTAGAATTTCACATTTAAAGCATCTGAGTACCTGCTTGGCGTATACATCACAGGAAATGGCTCAAAAAAACAGGAAGTTCAAATTATTTTATTTCAAAGCTATTTTGGAATAGAGGTGTGATTACTGTGGTGACTGCATGCAGAGGCCAGGGGGAAATGGTTCATTCGGCCCATTTTTATGAGCTTTATATATGAATAAATGAATGAATGAATTAATATATGATATAGGTGGAAAGAGGGACTCACTCTCAGCTGAAAGTCTGTGACAGTATCCTGATATCCACAACAGGGTCCACAACAGTACCATTGCCATGGCTGATGCCCTATGCAGTACTTCTTACTGGTGTCTAGTCTTTTTACAGGGGTATGCTTTACAGGAAATGGCTAAAAAAAGAGGAAAGACCTCGTCTGACACATTTCCAGACAAGCTGGGAGCAAGCAAGCAAGACCACACTAAAATGCATTGAGTCTGCATTGACAGAAAGCCAAAAGCCATCACTGTCCTAAGAAGTCACAACTGGCTAAACGATGAAACCACTGTAGTAAGTGCAGCCATGTGTCCATCCCTTATCTATACCATTATCTATACCCGCTATACAGGGTCACGGGGGGTGCTGGAGCCGATCCATTACATTACATTCATTTGGCAGACGCTTTTATCCAAAGCGACGTACAAAACTGCTGAACACGGGTTCAGTAAGGTACAATTACTTATATTGTACAGCTATTTCTAGCCGAGAACAATGAACACTATCCTGGTCTAACATCTGCAAAGCCAACTAGGCAGAAGAATAAGCTACAGTATTAGGAAAAATACAATTTACCAAGAAGTGCAGGGATGGGGCAACATGTAACAAGTGACAGGAAAAAAGGTTTTTTTTTATTTTTTATTATTATTTTTTAAAAATATTTATACAGCGTGGTGGTGGTTAGTCTAGATATAGTCTGAAGAGATGAGTCTTCAGGCCACGGCGGAAGATGGATAGTGAGGGGAAGGTTCGGAGAGGGACGGGGAGTTCGTTCCACCACTGGGGAGCTAGGGTGGAGAAGCTCTGTGATCCCTTTGGGCGGGTGGGAGGGGTTACAAGACGCCCTGCTGCCGCAGAGCGGAGTGGTCGAGCAGGCACATAGAATTGAATCATGTCCTGCAAGTAGATGGGGACTGTCCTGTTGGCGGCAGTGTAGGCAAGGGTCAGGGCTTTGAATCGGATCCTGGCAGCGACCGGTAGCCAGTGAAGTGATCGCAGCAGAGGAGTGACGTGGGAGAATTTGGGGAGGTTGTAGATGAGTCGGGCAGCGGCATTCTGAATCATCTGTAGTGGCTGTATGGCACAAGCTGGCAGGTTTGCAAGGAGAGAGTTGCAGTAATCAAGGCGAGAGGTCACCGTAGCCTGGACGAGCAGCTGGGTGGAGTGCGTCGTCAGGTATGGTCGAATCCTCCTGATGTTGTACAGGAGGAATCTGCAGGACCGTGATGTTGCCTTGATGTGCTCCTTGAGGTCCAGTTGGTCATCCAGGACCACCCCCAAGCTCTTGGCAGAGTGAGAGGCAGTCACTGTGGTGCCATCAACCGTGATTGAGAGTTCACGAAGCAAGGAGGTCTTATACGGGAAGAAGAGCAGCTCAGTTTTGTTGAGGTTGAGCTTCAAATGGTGGCTGGCCATCCAGGTGGAGATGTCAGCCAGGCAGGAAGAGATCTTATCATTGACCTGTGTGGCCGAGGGGGGGAAAGAAAAGAAGAGTTGTGTGTCATCTGCATAACAATGATAGGAAAAGCCATGTGAATTAATGACTGAACCAAGAGATCTGGTGTATAAGGAGAACAGCAGAGGACCCAGTACAGATCCCTGCGGCACTCCCGTAACAAGTGGATGAGAAGCAGAGGCAGACCCCTTCCAGGTGACCTGGTAGGTCCTATCTGCAAGATAGGAAGCGAACCAAGACAGGGCAGTCCCGGCAATTCCCATCCCAGCCAAGGTGGAGAGGAGTATTTTATGGTTGACCGTGTCAAAAGCTGCAGACCGGTCAAGAAGGATCAGGACAGAGGAGAGGCGTGAGGCTCTTGCAGTGGCAAGTGCCTCCGTCACAGCTAGGAGTGCAGTCTCTGTTGAGTGCCCGGATCGGAAGCCAGACTGGTGAGGGTCTAGCAGGTTGTTCTGATGGAGAAAAGAGGTTAATTGTTTAAGAACTGCGCGTTCAAGGGTTTTGGACAGAAAGGGTAGAAGGGATACGGGTCGATAATTTGTTACATCGGAGGGGTCTAATGAGGGTTTTTTGAGTAGTGGGGTAACACGAGCCATCTTAAAAACAGAGGGAATTGGGCGAGAGGCAGGAATACACCCTGGACAGGTCGCCAATCTGTCTCTGGGCACACACACCGTTCACTCACACTCTTACCTATGGGCAATTTGGACTCTCCAACTCGCCTACCTGCATGTCTTTGGACTGTGGGAGGAACCTGGAGTACCCAGATGAAACCCATGTGGAAACAGGGAAAACATACAAACTCCACACAGAAAGGCCCCACGCCAAGATTTGAACCCACAACCTTCTTGCTGTGTGGCAACAGTGCAGGAAGGGAGTTGCGGTGCTGCTGTCCACTAGGGGGCAGCACCAGCCCCACACACAGGTATAGACACAGCTGTGCTGTATTGTAATCACTAGAGCAGTGGCCTATTACCTGATCATTGGGCCTAATAAAAGGCCTGGTGCTCAGGCCTAAAGGAGAGAGCTTAGGGGGAGTGGTGTGCTGGACTGTGTTGGGTGTAAATTGTTGCGTCTGATTTTTGTTATTATTTTGCCTGAGAAGCCTTTGGTTGCCAGATGGGCCTTTTTCCTAGTTTAGTGGAGGATTCTGTTGGGTTGGCTTTTTATTGGCAATGAATAACAGAATGTCTGTTCGCCACATGATCAGTAGCCACTCCCAGCCCTGCATCACACCACACAAACTTGCCCATCACATCACTCCTTTGCCAGTACACTTAAGTCATGGCTAAAGGACAACCAACTAACAACCAACAATGCATGCATGGTGTTTAGACCAATACCCCGCATACTTAAGTTTTTCCTGTTTGTCTAGTACTTCTATTTATTTCATCATGATTTGAATTTCATGTTGATTGCTACATGTAGCAGGCTACCATGTGCTGTGTTTGCATGCAGCATGCAACAGTCTTTTCTCTGCTTTTCTGTGTGTGGCAGTACCATCCAAAAAAACAGGAAGTTCAAACTATTTTATCAAATCTATTTTGGAGGAGAGGTACAGTTACTGTGGTAACTGCAGGCAGAGGCCAGGGGGAAATGGTTCATTCGGCCCAGAAAACACTGCATGTGCTGCCGGTGTCACAGTCACTAACTGTGTTTTATTTTGGGTTCTTATAATAATTAATGATGCAGTTCCTTTCACAGCTGCTTTATTATTAAAAATAAAAAGTATTCTTCTTAACAACAGATAAAAGCACACTGAAGAGCACACCACCATAGCCAGACACTACTACCCTGTACATAAATATGTTGCTTATTTCTCGAACAATATCACTCCCTGCTGTTCATACATTAAACAGTCAACAAACCAGAGTACACATTTTTTATACAAAGAAAAAAAACAGCAAAAAAAAAAAAAAACTTTATAGACAAAAACAGTTGTATCGTGGAAAATATAAATGTTTTTGTCTATAAAGTTTTGTTGTTCACAGTCAAAATCTAAATATTATCAGATTCTAGTAAAAGCTTACTTTAGCAAAACAGAATGCAACAGTGGCATATTCACACAGTAAGAGATCTTGGTAAGATCTGCATATTTTCTTTTGCCATCTCTAATTGAGCTGCGCTGAACAGACTTGAAATGTCAACTTTAAACGTGGGCTTTGTTTCATTTATCCATTTGAATCATTGAGTAGTTTTCATTTTCTTCTTGTTCCTGCAGAAATATGACATATCAGAATCTAAAACATGAACTTAGAACAATGAAATGAATGAAATTCAAACTTTTCAACAAAGTGTACCATCCATACACAAAATGTAACCATTTATCATTGGTTGTATGAATATGATATGCTGTGCCTGCATTATTATACGTAGATTAACAGAAAATCCTTATGGTATTCTCCTGAGTATCTCAGGGAACATACTTACAGAATGAGACTGGGGGTTCAACTGCCTCCGTTGTTGTCTGTGAGGGTCTGCAACACCAAACAGTGGTGAAAAGATCAAACAGTAATTATTGGGACTGAATTAGTTGCTTGTTTTAAGTATAAAACAAAAACCAGCAGAACTTGTGACTAATCAGCACCACATTTGCGAACCCCCAATACTGCATATTGCTTTTGCTAGTTGGATGAAATGTATAATACAGATTTATGTGGCCCCCGCTTGAGCCTGTGACTCCAGGACCCCGCTCGTGCTTGTACTGAGTATCTTGACAACAGAAGTGACGAGTCCAGGGGTAAGAAAGGAAAAGTTTTGTTGTGTGTTTCTTCCACCCATGAACTCAGCCAGTTGATTTTACCAATTAGTTCTACCTCCTGGCTGAAGGATTGAGCTAATTAGAAAATCCAGGTGATTGGAACAAAATACCAGGGAGGACTTTTACTTTCTAAATCTGGATTTTTCCACCTCTGCTTAAGAGCAAAAGTGAGTCTTCTTATTGGTGCATATCGCCCTCTTGTGGACATGGTAGCAAATACGTCTGTTCTAAAAATTACACGTCGAATGACCAAGTGATCTATTTTTACTGAATCCTTTTCCCCACAGTTTCCTCCCTTTACCCTTATTGTTTTGAAACAGGGATTTAATGCTCATGTGTACGTGTGTATGAGTGCCTCGAATACTTCCGTTTTAAAATTACAACCGCTAGTGTGTATGAGGCTTAATTGATGCAGCCAAAACCTCAGACCCACCCTCTAACCCTGAAAGAAATAGGCCGGTTATGTCCTGCCTGTGCAATCTCATATTCGTCATATTTGACAAACGATTTTGGCCAGACTTAAACCTGCGTTTGTATCAGACCTGAGTCAAATACATATTTGGCCCAGGTCTGATTAACATCGTCCGGGCTGTGAAAGACCAGGCATACCTGCAACTCAGCCTCCTTTGAAGAGACGGCAAAGGTGCAGCGCTAGAAATGCACTTTCAACTGAAAGGTTGCTGGTTCGATTCCCAGTTGGGACACTGCTACAGTACCCTTGAGCAAGGTACTGAATAGCTCCTGTATACAGTATATCCACCTGTATAAATAGATGCTATGTTTTTAGCTGTGTAAGTCACTGTGTAAAAGAGCGTATGATAAATGCCTGTAAAGTAGTATATTCCCTTACATTACTGCACTGCCTCATGCTACGTGTGAATAGTCTTGTCCCCAAACACTACCTTGACCCTGCTGCAGATCTGTGATGTCACTGTAGACTGCATCAGCTGCACCGTTCCCTTCAGCTGGTGATGTGGAGGGACCTGAGAGAGAAAAAAACATTTAAGCAAACTGTAAATGATCTCTCTGGGAACTGATTGATCATATTTGGTTGATCTTGTGTATGGCATTTGTTTGTTTTCTTAGCATTTTTCTCTGTACTGGATTAGTTTTAAAAAGAACAAATGAGATTGTTTTTATTGTCTGTTGTATGTCATTGATGATCTTGATGATCTTCAAATCAATCAAATCAATTCCATTTGCAGCTTTGCAACAAGTTTAGAACTGTTCTTTTCACATTGAGCCCTCTGTTTGCAACTTGCAAAGAATTAGTGAGTCTTAAATTTGACAAAGCTATAAAATATAAGCAATATTGTTTTAGTGTGAATGCTCTAGAAAGGTATGTAAGTGTTCTAGAAAGCTCTGTCAGAGAGAACGGTGAACTAGGAACAGAGTGAAGAGCTCTTACCCGCTGCTGTTTTCAGACGCCGAAACAACAGACCTCCTAACAGCAACAGCACTCCAACACAGACAGCAGCAGTACAGGCCAAACCGATCACCAGCACCCATCCATTATCTGTGTTGGCACAAAAGAAGGAAACTTAACTAGGGAGCTGTGAACAGGGAGAATATTTAACTCATTAAATATTAGCTGTGTTTTAAAGTTACATTCATTAATTATGTGAGACTAGTGCATATTTTATGCAAAAAAAAAAAAAAAAGAAAATTCTAAAATTCAAACCATGGCACATTAAAATTGCTAAATTGTTCAGATACAGAAGACTTGGCAGTTCAAACCTTGAGCCTAAGTATTTCTGACATAGACCATTGGGAAAGTTTAAAAAGATGGGGCAGGTCAGAGAGTTACATTGGCATTAATTACTTATTTGAAGCTGTAAGCTATTAGATGGAGCAACACTATTCAGATATCAAATGTGTGATAAGCGAAAGGTCAAATTCACAAAAACTAGGACACAGGAGTGACAGAAGCATTATTATTCAGTGGCATGGTCTGGATTCAGCCCTCATTTTAATCTTTCGATTCTGATTCTCTCTCATTGTGGTTTGAATGACTTATAAGCCTTAAGTGAGCTCATAGGGATGTGGTTGAAGGCATATGCATAGGTTAAGAAGGAGACAGGGAGACATGTGACCCCCCATTGGTTTCTTATGGATTGATTGTTAGACTAGCTTGAATGCTTGTGAAACATTTTACTATAGAGACTATGCAGTTTAATGTCTCCTACTGAGTTGTAATGAAACCTGTGCCTGTGATTGGAGGATAGTACCTTGAGGTTCAGGTGCTGGCAGTGTGAGGTGCAGGGGGACCTGTGCTCTGAGCATGCTCTCTGTGAACACCGCACAGGCCCAGTGCAGCTGGTCTCTACTCAGAATGGGAAAAGTGAGACTGAGCATCTTCTCTGGGTGCTCCTCACTCAGGACCTCCTGCTTTACGAGCTCCCCCCTGCCCCCCTTCATCCGGAGCCAGGCCAGGGTCACAGAGCCGATCACCTGTGATATCTCACAGTTCAGCACAACTGGCAGATTCCTGGTCGGACCACCAGGGGGCACTCCTGAGACTGAGAGAGCACATGTTCATAGATTATTTATTTATGTTTCAGAAATTTGTTTTTCATTCAGATAGCATCCATTATTTGTCATGGAGTTTCTGTAAGGTGCACTGCCTTTATGACTTGGAATCAGCACGTCTGTTGGTTAATGTCAGCCCTAGAGTGTAGTTACATTACATGACACAATATTGTAAAAAGTGCAAGAAAAAAAGCTACCTTAATTAGCGTCATGTTTAAGTTTTCTATTATTTATTCAGTCTTGTAAATTATAGAAACCTGAAGTGCAGACTTACCCTGAACAGTTACCAGCGTTACTGTGGCCATCAGCCGGTGTTCAAAATGACAGAAGTACCTTCCGCTGTCTCCAAACTTCACTGGTGAGATTCTCAGAGGGAAATGAGATCCATCAAAGCCCTCAGATGAGAATCTCTCTTTATCTACCTCCATGGAAATCGAAGCATTATTATCAGCTGAGGCCAAAATGGTTGCATTTGTCTTAGACGATGGCTCCCATTGCCAATAAGCTGTTCTGTATGAGCCCAGAGAACGGCAGATCAGCACCACCTCACTGCTGTTCAAACTCCCTCTGTACAGAGTGTGATGGGTGTCATATGTACCTGAGGAATAAAGCTGTGGTTAGAATGTCTGTCTGCACAGTCAGCACATATGCTACTGCTACAGGTAGTGAGCAACAAATAGAAAAACATGCTAAAGTAAATGAACTCACAGAGAGTGGGTGGAACAGGAGAACTCAGGCCTCATTACAGAATAGCCTACAATACATACCCCACCTCCCACCATGAAATCTATTATATGCAGCCTGGCCGGTCTGTTTCTATACAGGGTGTGCTGGTATATTACTTTACATTACTTGGATTTATCTTTAGTCTTAATGAATAAAGTCTTTCTCAAGTCAATGCTCAGGATGCTTATGTAAATACTCTAGTGAAAACCATAATTTGTAACATACTGCTGGAGACTTGAAGTGTCCTGGGAATGCTGAAAAAAAGTGCTCCGTTCCATCTGAGTGTGCAGTTATACGTTCCCTCACTGTATCGGTCAGCACTGTGGATGATGATGTGGGCAGTGTTGTTGTAGATCAGCGTTGTGTTAGCAGTAGGTTCTCTGTCCCTTTCCCAGTCCAGTGTAGCTGAATCTGGAAGGTGTGATACTTCACAGCTCATGGTCACATCAGAACCTTCTTCTAGTCTGGACCAGTGGGATGGTTTCACTGTAGGAGCAAAGAGCAATTGATTTAGAGAATACTGTCAACCTTTTCATCAATCAATGTGAGGGCAATATCTCGAAAATCAGTCATCAAAATTTAAAGCAATATACAGTCCTCCAGCTCTGTGCTGGGTGTTCTATGGAGAGATGGAAGAGAAAATGTAACAGTAAATTGACATTTTTTCATCGTTTTTAGCGCTATGTACTATTAAGAAATAGACTAATCTGATTTATATCACCTCAGGTTTAATAAAGCAGTGTACAAAAATATGAGAAACATAAGCTACTGCTTTTACTCCAACTTATCTGTTCCCGGTGCACTGATGTAATATTTCCAGATTTATTTCAACTCTAACAGAGTACATATGAGTCCAGTCGGAAACATGTTTACTCTGTAAGTGTTGATTTAACACTTGATATTTTACTGTGCAGCATTACACAAAATTGTATTCAAATTTCAAAATCAGCTTTAGTAAAAGTAAAATACAAGATATCCAGTACTTCAACTTTGTTTTATATTTCTCTTATATAAAAAAAATACATCATATTTATAATTTCATAATGTGCAAACTACATTAAAGAATGATTTTACCTTCTGCAGCGAACACTTCAAACTGGGCCACTTTTACTTTCTCAGGTTTAGTTTGAATGAAAGTAAAAACTCCTGCATTTTGTAACTTGGGCTCCAGATAAATGCCGTACTTCCCTTGTATTGAAATAGGCGCCTTCTTCAAATCCCACCAATAGTTTCCATCGGAAGGTATAGTTATTATCCGAGCGTTTGTGTAGCTTCCATCATGTGAGGTCCACTCCCAGATGAATTCTGTCCCGTTGGTCTCAGCAGGGGCTTGTAGAGAGACCCCCTTTCCCTCCCCAGAAAGGTATTTGTACTGTACCAACACTGCAGAAAAAGAAAAACATACCAAATACAGAGATCTAACAAAGCACAAAACATGATAATATTGCATTTCAGTATGGAGGGAAATTACAGTTAGTTCATTAAAGATAAACAACAGATGATTAAACCCAGGTTAGTCTGGAGGATTATACAGATCTATAAATAGAGATCAAAATGTAATCCCTATAGTTGTAATGAATATTTCAGCTATATTTTACACAACAATGGAAAAGTATTGTTTGTACCGATTATAGTCATGCTTTTAGTCCCAAGATCTGCATAATTACTTTTTTCTGTCCTCAAAGTGGTTGTAGCATAACAAAAATATTCTTTTCAGTATCCTGTGGTAGCCTACTAGTGGAAAGTAGCAAAACAGAAATTAGAACTGTTTGCCTTACTCTTAATCAGAAATGAACATTCATAGATTCTGATAATGTTCGTGTTTTATGAATTTTACCACTGAAAGACATGGATTGTTGTACAAAGTGTATAGAGTGATTGTAAATCTGGCTTAATGATAAAGTTACGATACTATGTCTTGAATTTGCATATATTACAGCAAGTATACTGCTTTAATAAGAATTTTGATCACACTATCGTTAAAAATTTAATAATAGAATTTCATATTTGAAAAGTACTATGTGCAACTGCTTGGCATTGGAATATAAAGCCATTTCAGTGATGAAGTTAATATGATGAAACAGTTTACCTCCTCTTGAACTTTAAACTGAAAAAATACATACAAAAAAGATAAAAGATTCTGGATCATTTAATATCATAGTAGCAGTCTGTGTGATAGTCCTTCTGTTATAAATAAGACAGTTTTTATTGAAATGTATGCATTTTTATACTATAGGCTGTTTCCATGTGCTGCTACAGTATGTGACTATATTATAGTTAGTTCCTCTTGAATTTTAAACTGAAAAAAAAGTCTGAATCAATTAATATAGTAGTAGCAGTCTCTGTGACACTCCTTCTGTTATAGTAAGACTGTCTTTTTCCATGTTCTGTTATGTGACTGTATTATACCTTACTCTTCATAGTACAGTGAATGGACAATTTGCCCATTGAGATGTTGTTCTATTTTTGTACATTTGGCTGCATTTTATGAGCTTTATATACGAATAAATAAATTAATTAATTAATATATGATATAGGTGGAAAGAGGAACTCACTCTCAGCTGAAAGTCTTTGACAGTATCCTGATATCCACAACAGGGTCCACAACAGTACCATTGCCATGGCTGATGCCTTATGCAGCACTTCTTACTGGTATCTTACCTTTATACAGGGGTATACTTTACAGGAAATGGCTAAAAAAAAAGAGGAAAGACCTCATCTGACACATTTCCAGACAAGCTGGGAGCAAGCAAGCAAAACCACACTGAGATGCATTGAGTCTGTGTGCAAATAAACCTTTAAAAGCCTGGACAGAAAGCCAAAAAGCCACCACTGTCCTAAGAAGTCACAACTAGCTAAACGAGGAAACCACTGTAGTAAGTGCAGCCATGTGTCCATCCCTTATCTAAACCATTATCTAAACCCGCTATACAGGGTCACGGGGGGTTCTGGAGCCGATCCCAGCGTGCATTGGGCGAGAGGCAGGAATACACCCCGGACAGGTCGCCAATCTGTCTCCAGGCACACACACCTTTCACTCGCACACTCATACCTATGGGCAATTTGGAGTCTCCAACTGGCCTACCTGCATGTCTTTGGACTGTAGGAGGAAACTGGAGTACCCAGATGAAACCCACGTGGACACGGGGAGAACATGCAAACTCCACACCAAGCCGAGATTTGAACCCACAACCTTCTTGCTCTGTGGCGACAGTGCTACCCACTGCACTCAGGAAGGAAAAGCACCTCACAGTTCTAGCCACACTGCCACTAGCCACTGTGGTGCCAGGAAGGGAGTTGGGGTGCTGCTGTCCACTAGGGGGCAGCACCAGCCCCACACACAGATATGGACACATCAGTGCTGTACTGTAGTCACTACAGCTGTGGCCTATTACCTGATAATTGGGCCTAATAAAAGGCCTGGTGCTCAGGCCTAAAGGAGAGAGCTTAGGGGGAATGGTGTGATGGACTGTGTTGGGTGTAAGTTGTTGCGTCTGAGTTTTGTTATTATTTTGCCTGAGAAGCGTTTGGTTGCCAGAGTGGCATTTTTTCTTGTTTGCTGGAGGATTCTGCTGGGTCCTATAGGCAATAAACAGCAGAACATTTTTGATTTTCCTGTCTGTTCGCCACATGATCAGTAGCCACTCCCAGCCCTGCATCACACCATACAAACTTGCCCATCACGTCACTCCTTTGCCAGTACACTTAGGTCATGGCTGTCCTTTAACCATGACCTAACAACCAACAATGCATGCATGGTGTTTAGACCAATACCCTGCATACTTAAGTTTTTCCTGTTTGTCTAGTACTTCTATTTATTTCATCATGATTTGACTTTCATGTTAATTGCTACATGTAGCAGGCTACCATGTGCTGTACATTGTTGTGTTTGCATGCAGCATGCTACAGTCTTTTCACTGCTTTTCTGTGTGTGGCAGTCACCATTGCCATGGCTGATGCCCTGCACAGCCCTTTTTACTGATGTCCAGCCTTT
This sequence comes from Anguilla anguilla, assembly GCF_013347855.1. Taxonomy (NCBI): domain Eukaryota; kingdom Metazoa; phylum Chordata; class Actinopteri; order Anguilliformes; family Anguillidae; genus Anguilla; species Anguilla anguilla. Next base: position 67,979,382 of record NC_049203.1, on the reverse strand, counting down.
CAAAATGGTATACATCACAGGAAATGGCTCAAAAAAACAAGTACAAACTATTTTATCAAAGCTATTTCGGAATAGAGGTATGTGTCAGGGTTTTGACGGGTTGGACCCAAGCGCACAGTAAAAAATGAGACTCAAAGGTGAATGAAACAAAAACTTTACTCATAACAAAAAAATGAACGGGAACAAACAAAAGGCCACGAGGGGCAATAACAAATGAAAACTAAAAAAAAAGAACCTGGAAACACGTAAAGGAACTCAAAACAAAACAATCAAAAGGAAGCAGACACAGGGAACAGAAACACAGCAGAACACAGGCAGGTTCAACAGCAAGCAGGAACACAGTCAGAAATAAGAAATGATACATACAAATCAGGAACAAACACAAGGGACCAGCACCTGAGTCAAGCGGACAAAGAACTTAAATAAACTGAAAAACCAACAAGACACAGGAGGGCACAATTAACAATCAAACCAGGACAGGGTGGGAACAACAAGACACAATCAGAAACAATAATAAAATAATTGAAAGCAATAATACAATTAACAGGGGAACGAGCAGGACACAAAACAGAAGTGCCGCCATCTGGTGGCCTAACAAGGAAAAACAGAGACAGAAACACAGAACCATGACAGTGTGATTACTGTGGTAACTGCAGGCAGAGGCCAGGGGGAGATGCTTCATTCGGCCCAGAAAACACTGCATGTGCTGCCGGTGTCACAGTCACTAACTGTGTTTTATTTTGGGTTCGTATAATGATTAATGATGCAGTTCCTTTCACAGCTGCTTTATTATTTAAAATAAAAAGTATTCTTCTTAACAACAGAGAAGAGTACACTGAAGAGCACACCACCATAGCCAGACAGTGCTCATTAGAGTGTCTTGTGGCATATAACACTTTTACTTCAGGCTATAGAATGCCCCGTCTTTGTTCTGGCTTGGTATGTTAATATTACAGGGAGATAAGTGTTTATCTATAACTTGCATTGGTAGACAAATTGTTTAGTATAGACATAAATATTGTTTTAATTAGCATCCAGTTGGAATGTGACATTAAGTGAAGATTAAAGAGATGTATTGAAGGTAGGGAAAGTGCAGTGTTAACCCTTTGCAATGCTCTTCAGGTACAGAATCACTAACAGTGCCTCATTGATTTTGGGCAGCTGCATCCCATCACATCTCACTATTGGGTTCAAATGTGCCCAAATGTTCCATTCAGCACTTTTAAATCATTGTCTTTTTGAAGTTGCTGGTGGTCTTCTAACATGTTATTGTTCAGTCACAGTTTTAATGTAAATCATTGGAAAACCCAGGATCCCAAAGAAATGTAATTTTGAAAACTCTCCTTGCCTCTCACATAGAAGGCTGTTTATTATTGTTTTGTTATTAGTTATTATAAATTGGGTAATGATATTTCAATGCCAATGCAAGTTTTCACCCCAGCAGGACGATTTGCTATGATGTTCATGTTTGGATATTCATTTGCAGTGCAATTCACAAAGAAAAGTGTAACTGATAGAAAACGACATGATGGAATTTTCAGCACAATGTGCAAATTTTCCTTATCATGTAAAGAAACAGAAAAATAAATAGAAAATAAATCAACAAATCAACACATTTTTATTTTGACAGTGACATTTGTATGCTGAACTATTTACAACTTTACAACAGGACAAAATTAACTCACAAAAGCATCATGAATAAATTAGCAATAAACAAGTAGGTATTGTGCACATCCCGAGCATAAAAATAACTAAATTACAATTACAATTACCAATTCCAATTACCAATAACTAAGAACCAATTCAAAAATATTTGAACCGAAAGCAATATAAAATAACATTTTAAAATAACATTTTTTTGCCATTTTTCAAGAGCGGGAGTTGTAAATAATATACAGCAATTAAAGTGTCAATCCTTAATTTTTCTTATTGAAAAATGCCCAAATTGAAACCTTTAAAAGTTTATGTGGCAATATAATTTCACTGTGGTTGCATTCTGTAATTGCTCTTTTATATGCCATATGCTGTCGGGTGCGACAGTCCTGCCAAGTATTTAGATGTGACAGAAAACAACATGATGGAATTTTCAGCACAATGTGCAAATTTTCCTTAACATGTAAAGATACAGAAAAATAAATAGAAAATAAATCAACAAATCAACACATTTTAATTTTGACAGTGACATTTGTATGCTGAACTATTTACAACTAAAACAAAATTAACTCACAAAAGCATCATGAATAAATTAAAAAAAGCGATAAACAAGTAGGTATTGTGCACATCCCGAGCATAAAAATAACTAAAGAATGCAAAAATATTTGAACCGAAAGCAATATAAAATAACATTTTAAAATAAAAAAATTTTTTTGCCATTTTTCAAGAGCGGGAGATGTAAATAATATACAGCAATTAAAGTGTCAATCCTTAATTGCACTTTTATATGCCATATGCTGTCGGGTGCGACAGTCCTGCCAAGTATTTAGATGTGTTGACACACGCAAAGGAACATGAACTTGACCAAAACTCCAAAAAGCATCGTTAAATTTAAGTTTGATATGTGGCTCAATATTACTGTGTCAGACAACATGGTGGGGTGTCTCTAGTCTCTATCTTTCTCCAAAATACGCTACCGCTGGATTAATCTTTTATGAAAAATACGCACGCAACGTGCTCCTAGAAGTATCTTCAGTTAGATTTGAACTATGGCATTTGGTGCGTGAAAACAAACATTTCTGACCACCAGTCACCACAGATGTTGCTAAATTCAGCAAAATGGAATAATTAACAATAGACATCTGTGAGATCCATTTGAAGCAGTAGAAAAGTAAGTTTTAGAAAAATAACAACGTAATCTGAGAATCCTTGAGTAGGAAGACAGAAAAGGATGTTGCACATGCAAAAATACTTTTTGCGTTGGTAGAGCAACACACATCAATCAGGAGAGACGACAGTTCTGATGGTTCCTGTTGATCAGCCAGTCAGCTGTAGGCTGAAACCCTTTTGCAGAAATGGGAGATGGTTGTGTCTGTTATATATTTGACAAGCGCTAATAATAGTTCTTTAAAATTAAAATATTTCACATTTTACAATATGCCCTTTATGTTTTATTAAAATTGAAATACGGTCCTATCTGTTCTCTTCCTTTTTGAAGGCTAAATTCTGCACAGCTTGAAGACGTATTTATAGGCATCAGTGGGAGCTGTACAAACTGTAGGAGGGAAGTTCTCCATTGCATTGGTCCTCTAGGGCTTTGCTGATATAATCACTCCTCAGGCTGTGCTGACTCTTGGTTGTCAAGCTCACCTGCAAAGGTGGAAATGGGAAAGTGTTCAGTCTTTATCAAACGCTGTTTTTGCGGGAACATGGAAGTGGCAACTTTTGCTCAAATTGACTCGTTGTAGCTTTGATTGCTGTTTGGTTCCAGACCTGCCCTAATTAAGGAATACAGATGTGCGTGCCTCTGCCACTCTTGTCTTAATTCGGCATAAAGCCTTAAAGATGTGCACTACAGTGTGTTTTCTCACCGAATGCTTGCTAAGTATTATCGTTCAGGACCAAGGCTGAACAATGCACATTTAAGTAAAAGCACACTGGAAGTTCTACTACTGAATCCTGTTCACTGTAGGGTCAACAGTGAGGCACATCTAATAGCCAAAGAACTCACGATTCAGTAACGCGATCTGTTAAAATGCACAAGCAGTTTGTTGTTTTCTGTGAATGCTTATCAGACACTTTAGTCTTATCACCGCTGCTTTGACGTTAATACTCACAAACTGTAATTTAGAGTTGGTGGCTTTGTGTGTAATCGTTAGTGCTATATTTTCCTGGATTTGATTTTATTCAGAGATTTTTTTTGGATGATTAATGATGCTTATTTACCTTTTCATCTTCCAACATGTCTAACAGCATTCTAACGTATTCAAACATTTATGCTATTTAACCAACATGCGACCACAGTCTGTTGATTTTTGTAAACTTAAGAAAAAAGAGGGCAAAGAATATGTCCTGTCATAAGATACTTTGAAGAGTTGAAAACTGGAAAATGTTGAGCACTTGGCTATTGTGTGCCAGTGCTAGTGTGCTTACTTGCTGGGCGTCTCCTGCAGTACCACACAAGAACCTTTAGCATCCCCAGGGTGGCCAGCACTACAATCACCACCCTGACCACTGTCTCAGTGCTCCATCCTGTGTGAGAGAGAACATTTGGTTCCTGAGTCTGATGTAGCCTGTTATCAGGTGCAATGTGTCTGATGTAGCCTGTTATCAGATGCAATGTGTCTGATATAGCCTGTTATCAGATTCAATGTGTCTGATGTAGTCTGTTATCAGATTCAATGTGTCTGATGTAGTCTGCTCTCAGATTCAATATGTCTGATGTAGTCTGCTCTCAGATTCAATGTGTCTGATGTAGCCTGTTATCAGATGCAATGTGTCTGATGTAGCCTGTTATCAGATTCAATGTGTCTGATGTAGTCTGTTATCATCTTCAATGTGTCTGATGTAGTCTGCTCTCAGATTCAATGTGTCTGATGTAGTCTGTTCTCAGATTCAGTGTGTCTGTTGTTATCCGTTCTAATATTGAAACTTTTATATCTTAAGACATCTGTGTATTTTGTTGAGTTATTTTAAGCCTTAGAGGGATATTTCATTTTTTTGACCAGGATCAGCTGAATTTCTCACTATGAGTTATGTTATAAATTGGAGGCATGATGGGGTGACTCTCTGTTAGCCGTTAGCTTTGTTAGCCAAATAACATTCATTTAATGGGGGCTCAGAATCACCACTTGACAGCTGTTTTATAAGCACATTTTCGATAAATTAAACTTTAATACACTTACTCATATGTTTATTTGCTTCCACAAATAATGTACCAACATAGCAAAAAACTGTATTTTTAGGACGTTTTGGACCACTTGCCTGACAAAAGGAAAAGATACATCAGGTGGTGATTCGGCACCCCCATTAAATCAATATTATTTGGATAAAAAACGGAATGGCTAACAGAGAATGAGCTACTGTACGTGTACTCAAATTAGGGGGTCTTGAGCCCGACATGTACCCCAATTAATTTCATAATTTGTGGTGAGAAATTTAGACCTGGGTCTAAACAAGTGAACTATCCTTTTAAGTGAGTCTACATACAGTAGGTGTGGTTGGAAGCACATGCATAGGTTTGGGGGGAGACAGGGATACATGTCACCCCCAATGGCTTTCAATGGATTAATTGCTAGACTAGCTTGTATGCTTGTGAGACTTTAAATTTGACTATAGAGACAAGGTAGTGTAGTGCCTCCCCACAGTTGTGATGAAACCTGTGCCTGTGGGTAGAGGATAGTACCTGGCTTTGGCTCTTCAGGCTCAGTGATGAGTGCTGGCAGTGTGAGGTGCAGGGGGACCTGTGCTCTGAGCATGCTCTCTGTGAACACCGCACAGACCCAATGCAGCTGGTCTGTGCTCAGAATGGGCAGGGTGAGACTGAGCATCTTTTTTGGGTGCCCTTCAGTCAGGACCTCCTGTTTTACGAGCTCCCCCCTGCCCCCCTTCATCCGGAGCCAGGCCAGGGTCACAGAGCCGATCACCTGTGATATCTCACAGTTCAGCACGACTGACTGGATCCTGGACAGACCAGCAGGGGGCACTGCTGAGACTGAGAGAGCACATGCACATGGATTTTTTTTTAACTCAGTTTTTTATTTATTTATTTACTTTTCATAAATTTTTTTTTATTCAGAAAGCATCCATTATTAGTCATAAAGTTTCTATAAGGTGCACTACCTTCATGATTTGGGATCAGCGCTTCTGTTGCTTACTGTTAGCTCATGGCTTTAGTCTGTTACATTACATGATACAGAAAATTGGAGGAAAATGCTACTTTAATAATCATCATGTTTAAGTATACTGTTATTTATTCAGTCCTGTAAATTTTGTAAGAATAATTAAATTCAGGCATCTAATCCAGAGCGACTTACACAATTTATAACAAAGAGTTTATACAGCTGGATATATACTGAAGCAATGCAGGTTAAGTACCTTGCTCAAGGGTAGAACAGCAGTGTCCAACATGGGAACTGAACCTGTGATCTTTAGGTTACAAGACCAGCTCCTTACCCATTATACTACACTGCCGCCCCGTAATACATCATTTATTATATTTCATGCCGCATAAGCTAAACTTGAAGTGCAGACTTACCCTGAACAGTTACCAGCGTTACTGTGGCTGTCGCGTAGGGTCCACAATGACAGAAGTACATTCCACTGTCTCCAAACTTCACTGGTGTGATTCTCAGAGGGAAATTATATCCATCATAGCGCTCAGATGAGAATCTCTCTTTATCTATCTCCATGGAAATCGAAGTATTCTCGTTGTTATCAGCTGAGGCCACAAGGATTGTATTTGTCTCAGACGATGGCGCCCATTGCCAATAAGCTTTTCCGTATGAGATCAGAGAATGGCAGATCAGCACCACCTCACTGCCGTTCAAACTCCCTCTGTACAGAGTGTTTGTGCCACCTGTGCCTGAGGAATAAAGCTGCGGTTAGAATGTATGTCTGTACAGTCAGCACATATGCTACTGCTATAGACAGTGAGCAAAAAATTGTAAAAGAAATGTGAAAGTAAATGAACTCACAGAGAGTTGGTGGAAGAGTAAAACTCAGGCCTCATTGCAGAATAGCCTACAATACATACCCCACCTCCCACCATGAAATCTATTATATGCAGCCTGGCAGGTCTGTTTCTAAACATACCGTGCTGGTATATTACTTTCTGAAATAACCCTTTAAGGTGTGAGATCATACATTTTTCTGTGGGCACATTTTAAAAGATAAGAATCAAAACATGCATGACCTATATATATGAAGTATATTTCATAGCTTTTTTAATTTATTTTTATAACCACAGTACTGTACATCAGCAGTAACTGTCATATGTATTTAATGGGTGAGTCATTCCTACAGTATGGTAGCCTCTACTTTACATTTACATTTTGTCACTTATTTACTCCATTGTTTCTGTTTTTTTGTACACTACCAGTGTTTTCAGATGGAAACATGCATGCACTGTTTGAAGGGATTTTAGCATTAAAATGTTAAAATACTCAATAGATCAATTGTTTTATACAAGTGTTGTGACTTTACAGTAGCTGGTATTTTTTTCTTTTTCTTGTCCAATTTGGCACCAAACATGGGGCTGAGCATATCCAATTCCCACCCTAATTCTGAATCCCCCATTACTATACAGCCGCTCAATCCCTCACTCGTGGTGTCTCCAGCCTGCTTGTTCTCACTCCCCAGCCTACAGCTCACATTAGCTGAGTCAAAGGAACACGTCTCATATGCGGCTATGGCATGCAGTCCACAAACACTCGCCCCAACAGTGGGGGGCGCTAGAGAGCAATGAAACACAGACCCCTAACTGACTGAACCTTCTGCACTGGCACGGTCCAGATTCGATCCGTGACCTTGGGGGTCATCCATGTACCACAGAGTGGTGCTGTAGCTGAATGAGCCACCCAGCAGCCCTTCAGTTGCTCGGCAACCCTACAAACGTCTGCTCTGGTGCATGATTACAAACACAGGTTATCACACAGGGCTGTTGAACCAAATATTATTTTATTTCCTTTAGGTTGCCAAGCAACCAAATTGGCAACTCAGCCCAAATTTCTGGTAGTCCAGGTATATACTGGAGTATACATGTATGCATCTGTTCCATTTGTACAGACTAAAATAGTTTGCAAACTGACAACATAACTACCTGCCTACTTACTCTGTATCTGTTCACATTACAAACCACTGAAGGTCAACAGAAAAATATAATAATCTCAGTCAGATTATTTTTTGTGAACCTTGTTTATCCAGGGCCAGGATAATTTACCTTCAGCCCCTGAACTTTGGTAGTCTGATACACAAAAAATTGTGTTTGTAAAATGTGTAAAACCTTTGACAGCCCTAATTGTTATACAGTGTTAAACTGTGAATAGTACTTCTGCCGAGCCTTTTCAAATATGGAGGCCCAAGATTTCCAACTTAATATGTAATTACACATCTATCATATTGGAGTCTTAAAATGGTTAGGAATGCATTATTCGGATTTATCTTTAATTTAATGAATGAGATGCTTTACTGGTTCGCTTATGAAGAAAGGTTATAACTCCAGTGAAAACCATATCCATACTAACATACCCTTGGAGACTTTAAGTGGTTTAGGAATGCTGAAAATAAGTGCTCCGTTCCATCTGAGTGTACAGTTATACGTTCCCTCACTGTATCGGTCAGCACTGTGGATGATGATGTGGGCAGTGTTGTTGTAGATCAGCGTTGTGTTAGCAGTAGGTTCTCTGTCCCTTTCCCAGTCCAGTGTAGCTGAATCTGGAAGGTGCGATACTTCACAGCTCCTGATCACATCAGAACCTTCTTTTACACTGGACCAGTGAGATCGTTCCACTGCAGGAGCAAAGAGCAATTGATTTTGAGAATACTGTCAACCTTTTCATCAAATCATTGAGAGGGCAACATCTCAAAACCAGTAATTGAATTTAAACCAAAATACAGTCCTCCAAGTCTGTGTTGGGAATTTGACAAACAACATATAAGAGTGAATTTACCTTTTACAGCGAACACTTCAACCTGGGCCAAGCTTACTTTCTCAGGTTTAGTTTGAATAAAAGTAAAAATTCCTCCATCTTCTAACTCCGGTTCCAGATAAATGTCATACTTCCCTTGTTTTGTAATAGACGCCTTCTTAAATTCCCACCAATAATTTCCATCGGACTGTATAGTTATTATCCGAGTGTTTGTGTAGCTTCCATCATGTGACGTCCACTCCCAGATGAATTCTGTCCCGTTGGTCTCAGCAGGGGCTTGTAGAGAGACCCCCTGTATCTCGCCAGAAAGGCAGTATTTGTACTGTACCAACACTGCAGAAAGAGAAAAATATACCAAATACAGAAATACTACTGAGCACAAGACATAATATTGCTTTTCAGGATGGAGGGGAATTGCAGTTAGTTCATTAAAGTTAAACTTAGATTTATAAATGGAGATAAAAATGTAATCCTTGCAGCTCTGATTAATATTTTTGCTATATGTTACACTGGGATGGGAAAGTATTGCTTGTACTGGTTATAGTCATGGTTTTAGACGCAAGATCTGCATCATTACTTTTTTTTTTTTTTTGTCCTCAATGTGGTTGTGGCATAATACCAAGTTATTCTCTTTTGTGGTGTTACTTACTGTAGTGGAAAGCTGGCAAAACATAAATAGCTTGAAATTAGAACTGTTTGCTGTGCTCGTAATCATAAATTAACACCTTTAGCTTCTGTTAATGTTTTGTATTATATAATTTTCCATTCAAATGTTTCACGCACGATTGTGGTTAGTTAGGGTATGGAGTAACTGGAAGTCTTTTGACTATAAAGTAACTTTATAAAACAACTTATGGGGCGACATAGCTCAGGAGGTAAGACCGATTGTCTGGCAGTCGGAGGGTTGCCGGTTCAAACCCCGCCCTGGGCGTGTCGAAGTGTCCTTGAGCAAGACACCTAACCCCTAACCCCTAACTGCTCTGGCGAATGAGAGGCATCAATTGTAAAGCGCTATATAAATGGAGTCCATTTAACTTCATGAATTTTCATATAGCCCTGAATATATTCTGATTTAATAATATTTTAATAACATTATAATTAATTATTTGAAATTAGAATTTCACATTTAAAGCATCTGAGTACCTGCTTGGCATTGGTGCATAAAATTACACGGTGAGCACCATGAATTTTTAAATATTTTTATTTGGTTCCTATACATTTTGGTTTCAGAATGTAGAATTTACAACATATTTTTGTAAACAGAATTAAGCTTCACAAGAGTTTCTGATTAGTCAGGAGTGTTCAGTTGCTTCTCTAGTGCAGGTATTGGGATGGCAGGTATGCCATCCCGCCAAGTTACGCCTTGGCGGGGGCATGCCCCCATACCTATACAGCACCGAGAGTTTGGCACTTTTCAGGGTTCCCCACAGAAATAACCACAACAGCCACAGACACTCAGCCCTTAAAAACATTAAATTCTGTACATTCTGACCCCATTTCAACAGACAGAATTCATAAACAACTTCACATGTCCACACAATAAAGCCCCAAACTAAGGGGATTTTGCGTTTTCTCCTTCTTCTTCTTCTCTTTCTTCTTCTTCTCATTCTTATTTTTCCTGCCGCCTATCCCACTAACAACATGTCTCCCCATTGGACATTTCACTGACACCAGCCAAATCTGCCCTACACGACCCAATCAAAAACGCGCATACACACGCAAAATACCCATACATTTTTATTCTGAAACATTTCCCGTTCAAACAGCTAGTCCGCCTGTGGCCTAGTGGGTAAGGTTAAAGTCTTGGGAACATGGGGTCGTAGGTTCAAGCCCAGCTTGAAACACCTTTCTTCAACCTGCTTCAACCCTCACTAATAATTGTCTACTAGCCTACTTATCAATTATTGCTTTTGCACCATATTTACCCGCCGTTCACCGTTCAGTTATTAACCGGCTACAATATTGCTAAGCCACATGGATTCAACGGGAGCTCTTCTGTGCTTACTGGCCTGTGTTCTTTAAAACCACCGGCAGGTTTGCTAATGATATTTCACGCATTGCGTAGCTATGGCATTAGCTAACGAAGTCACGGCAAATGTATTCCTTTCATTAAAAAGTTACACCAGTTCACCACTGTGCCATTTCTATTAACTATATTTCTTCACTTGGCTACCGTACAAAACTTTCATATCAGCAAACGCCACGTTTCTATTTCTACATTCATGTTACCTCGCTCTGTTCTCTATCTAGCCACATACGCTACAAACAATTACTACTTATGTACATTCTGCAACTCCGCAGTTTGAACAACTAATCCATCCGTGGCCTAGTGGGTAAGGTTACAGGCTTGGGAACACTGGGTCGTATGTTCAAGCCCAGCTTGGAACACGTTTCTTTAACTTGCTTCGACCCTCACTAATAATTGTCTACTACTTCTTAATAATTGCTTTTGCACAATTTCTACCCGCCGTTCACCGTTCAGTTATTAACCGGCTACAATATTGCTAAGATATATGCATTATGACTTACCGTCTGTACGTTCAGTTATTGACCGGCTACAATATTGCTAAACCATATGGATTCAACGGAAGCTCTTCTGTGCTTACTGGCTTGTGTTCTTCTTTAAAACCACCGGCAGGTTCGCTAATGATATTTCACGCATTGCATAGCTATGGCATTAGCTAACGAAGTCACACACTGGTAAACCTCACTCACTCACGGCCACCCATATGCATTTCATGACGCAAATGTATTCTTTTTATTTAAAAGTTACACCAGTTGACCACTGTGCCATTTCTACTAACTATATTTCTTCACTTGGCTACCGTACAAAACCTTAATATCAGCAAACGCCACGTTTCTACATTCCTGTTACCTCACCCTGTTCTCTATCTAGCCACATAGGCTACACACAATTACTACGTATGTACGTTCTGCAACTCCGCATTAAAACATTACATTTAAAATCATGATTCACTCATAAGTATAACTACTAGCACTGAACATGAGAAAAACACATTCGTGCAATAGATTATATTACAGGCAAATAATGTGTGCAATGTTATTTCACCCTCCACAACTAACATTCAATACCGACTGTTATATATACCATTTGATAAGGAATATAAGCTCGCTCATGGTCACTCCATTTACTTCACACTATACTCCGTGATCATGTCAACCTTCACCTACATGCCCATTCTGCTAAAAACATATTGTTTCAACTACGGAATTTCGTAATTTCATTTTAATTTCTCTCACACTGTTGTTATTCTCTCATATGCAAAGCCTGCTGGGACATATGCGTCTGCTCCTATTCTCCACTATCATGTTTTCCGGTTCTAGTTTAGCAAAACGGCGAAGAGGATTCCTACCTGCAGATTAGCCTATCAAAATGCCTTATAAACCTTACAAACACTAAAAGTGCATCTCCACGAAATAACAGACAATGGAGCAGGACAGAAGGATAAACCTTACAAACACTAATAGTGCATCTCCACGAAATAACAGACAACGGAGCAGGACAGAAGGCTACACAAGTTGCGACCTAGGGAGTTATAATTCTACGGGCGTGTTGATTACTTTGTCAGTCAAGGCTCGTTGGATGGACGTCAAATCCGTGAGTACATACCATAGTCCATCTGCGTTTCTGATACGTTTACGCTTACGCCACTGCATCCTTTCTCACAGCCACTGTTTTACATATATAGCAAACCGAAACTGCTGAACGGTACACGCTCATCAGACTGTACAGATTCACACAACGATAGCCATAATCCACAACCGTTTCTTGCAGGGTCGCATTTCTCACTCTCATAATAAAACGCTTTGCAAAAAGAACTGATATCTCATAAAAAACACGTTTTCAACGTACAAAAATGCCAAGTTACTAAAAAGTATTGATATCAAAATGACGCCAAGTTACGATACTACAAACAATATAGGCTATCTTGCCTCACCGAAATGACATAAGATGTATCTCAAAGCAATGCTACCCAATATTTCCTCAGTTCTTTCAAGTCACTTGGCCCTGTGTTTTCTAATCTTACCATTTCACAATGTCATGCAAACTTTCTGTCAGATCAAAGAGACAAATATTTCGAATTGCCTCATGGAACACATTGAACATTGTACATTGTACATTGAAATCTCATAAAAAACACGTTTTCAACGTACAAAAATGCCAAGTTACTAAAAAGTATTGATATCAAAATGACGCCAAGTTACGATACTACAAACAATATAGGCTATCTTGCCTCACCGAAATGACATAAGATGTATCTCAAAGCAATGCTACCCAATATTTCCTCAGTTCTTTCAAGTCACTTGGCCCTGTGTATAAGCATGCACTACATGAACAGGGCAAATATATGTGTGGATGGCTCTCTCACAGTCAAGATTGATTGAATAGGTGTGTGTATGTCCAATTTGTATTGGTATGTAGGCCTATGTATTTCGCTGCCCAGGCTTTCTGTTGCGTGAATGAAGGTATGTTTCTTGGTACAAGTGTGTTCGTGAATGTGAATGTAAGATGCTGCCAGGGAAATGTCCCCATGCGGATAAAGAAGTTCTCTATGTATGTATGTACAATATGTGTTTTACATGCAGTAGGCTATTTATTGTACGTAGCAAATATACAATAAGTTGCACATGTACTCAAATTCAGTTCAGAAGCAAGTATAAACATGTTTTCTGGAGAAATGTGCTTCCTGTCGTTGCTCAGCAGCAGTTCTGTACATTAATGAATTTATACATTAATTTCAATGTACAATGTACAATGTTCAATGTGTTCCATGAGGCAATTCGAAATATTTGTCTCTTTGATCTGACAGAAAGTTTGCATGACATTGTGAAATGGTAAGATTAGAAAACACAGGGCCAAGTGACTTGAAAGAACTGAGGAAATATTGGGTAGCATTGCTTTGAGATACATCTTATGTCATTTCGGTGAGGCAAGATAGCCTATATTGTTTGTAGTATCGTAACTTGGCGTCATTTTGATATCAATACTTTTTAGTAACTTGGCATTTTTGTATGTTGAAAACGTGTTTTTTATGAGATATAATACAGCTTTCAGTATCTTGTCTTGGTTCTTGCCTTTGATTGCCTCTGGAGTCTGTTACTGGCATTTGTCAAAATGAGGGCAATAGTTGTGCCAGTGAAAGTCAAGGAAGCCATTATGAGGCTGAGAAATACAAAGAAAAACACCTTATGCTAACCACAACCAACTGTTTGGAACATCGTTAAGAAGAAAGAAAGCCCTGGTGAGCTTATAAATCACCAAGAGCCAACAGAGCAAAAAAAATTTTTTTAATGTTTTTTAAATTGTTTTTTAAAACATTACGGTGCTTGTGGATCTTTTATTGTAATGGTACAAATCTGTGTCACCCCATCCTTCCCTTATAAGTAAGACTGTTTTTCAAACAAACTGATTCGTTTTTTTTAAACATTATTTTTTTCTTTCCCATGTCTTCCCGTGTGATTGAAATATAGTTGTTTTCTTTAGTAAAATCAATGAAAAAAATTGTCAATTATGATATTGATCATCATACATTAGTTTACATTTTTGAGATTTATAAATAAAGAAATGTATAATTAAGGCAGAAAGAGGGACTCACCCTTAGCTGAAAGTCTGTGACAGCATACTGATATCCACAACAGGGTCCACAACAGTACCATTGCCATGGCTTATGTTCTATGTAGACCTTTTTACTGATGTCTAACCTTTGTACAAGGTATACTTTACAGGAAACGCCTGAACAAAAAGGAAGTACCTCATCTGACACATTGCCTGACAAGCTGGGTGCGAGCAAGCAAAACCACACTGAGATGCCTTGAGTCTGTGTGCAAATAAACCCTTAAGAGTCTGGACAGAAGGCCAAATAGCCGTCACCACTGCTATGTCCTAAGAAATCACAACTGGCTGAGCTGGGAAAACACTGAGAAAATTGCAGTCATTTGTCTTGTTTATACAATTCTAAATAGTCAGGTCCTCCTGTTCTCACTACCTTTGTAAAAATAAATAAATAAATAAAAACTCCGTTGCTTTCAACTGCCAGAGGTGATCATTACATCATCATTAGCCTGTTCAGTGATGAACATTCTAGTCACATATTTTACGCCTGTTAAAGGGAAATCTACTAATAGCTCAACCAGGTCCGCAGTAAGGTGGGGACTGCATAGTTTCAGAAAGGAAAAGCGCTTTTAGAGACTCTGCATTCTCAGTTATTAATAAACCGTGGTGCTTTTTACTTACAAAATGCACTGGTTCACCCTTCAGTTACACACTGAACTTATCACAGCTGTATTCTGGAACATTCCGCACAAACTTGCTGGACATGTCAATAGTGTCTTGTGGCATTTAACACCTTTAATTCAGATTATAAAATGATCTTTTTTCAAAAACATGATACAGTATTTTAATATTAATTGGGAGTGAAATGTTCACAAATAAGACACAAAAAAATTTAGTCCCTTTTAGTTGCCAAATTGTTTAGTCCAAATTTAGGCCCTTTCCTGTTTCAGCATGACAATGCTCCCAGGCACACATTGAGGTCCATATAGAAATGGTTTTGTAGAGAACGGTTTGGAAGAACTTGACTGGCCTGCACAGAGCCCTGACATCAACCCCACCCAACACCTTTTAGATCAGTTGGAAAGCCAACTGCGAGCCAGGCCCAATCGCCCAATCAGTGCCCGACTTCATTAATGCTCTTCTGCCTGAATGGAAGCAAATTCCTGCAGCAATGCTCCAACATCTAGTATAAAGCCTTCCCAGAAGAGTAGAGGATGTTATAGCAGCAAAGGGTGGACCAACTTCATATTAATGTGCATAATTTTGGATGAGAAGATGGATGTCAGATGTCCACATACTTTTGGCCAGTGAGCGAATGTTATTAATGTCTGGATATTTCTGTTTGCAGTTCATTTCACAGAACAAAAGCGTAGCAGAAAAACAGACAGAAAATGAGTAAGATGCTTTATTTTGATAGTGCTTTTTGTAGAGGGTATGCGGAGCTATTTCCAACCAAGAGAAAATAAACTAACAAAAGCATCAAGAATAAAGAGTTAAAACAACCAGGAATTATACAGATACCAAACATTAAAAACAATTATAGAAAGGATACAAAAACTACATGAATTGGCAGCAATCTAAAATAAAACTGTTTTTTTCTGCATTTTTTTCAGGAGCAGCAGATGTACCTGTAGTAATAGTCAAACGTTAGGGTTCAGGCCCATATCTCTGTAAAGGTGCTCTGTGACAATGCCCTTTGTAAAAAGCGCAATACAAATAAAAAATAAAAAAATAAAAAAATATATATATATATATATATATATATGTACATTAAATTGAAGACTTTGATAAATAACAGTGGAGTCAGAGAATCTTTCAGAAGGAAGACAGACACAGGTTATTTTTAAAATTACTCATAAATACTAGGTATAGCAACAAACATCAAACTGGACACGACACAAAGTTTGTCTTTCCGATCTCTGCCTTTTTGAAGGTGCTTATTTTGATCTTGGTGTGTGAGTTCCTGTGTTGCTCATAGAGAGTTCCTGTGTTGCTCATTGAGAGCAACCAGAACAAATAAAGAACTATGAATTCATATGCCACTACTACTCTTGTCTTACTTTGGCTTAAAGCCTTAAGGTGTACAGTGTGGCATATCTGACAAGTGATGAGGGTACATAATTACTCTACTTAGCACCTTCCAAACAGCCGATGGGTATCCATTTAGATTGATACTTTTAACAGTTGGTTTTAGTATCAGGGGCCCCTGTCTTCATTCAAAACTGAAAAATAGCACAATAGCACTTGGCTATTGTGTCCCAGTGCTAGTCTGCTTACTTGCTGGGCGTCTCCTGCAGTACCACATAAGAACCTTTAGCATCCCCAGGGTGGCCAGCACTACAATCACCACCCTGACCACTGTCTCAGTGCTCCATCCTGTGTGAGAGAGAACATATGGTTACTGAGTCTGATGTAGCCTGTTATCAGATTCAATGTGTCTAACGTAGTCTGTTCTCCGATTCAAACTGCAGTGTCTTAAGGCCTTAAGGCCATCTTAAGTCTCAGACCATGTTGGCTGTGTTGAATACTCATGTTGAAGGTTGTGCAGTGGGTGAGGAAGGTGTGGTCAGAAGGTGTCACTACCTGGCTGTGCTGACAGTGGCCTAAGGTGCAGGGGGACCTGTGCTCTGAGCATGCTCTCTGTGAACACCGCACAGGCCCAGTGCAGCTGGTCTCTGCTCAGAATGGGCAGGGTGAGACTGAGCATCTTTTCTGGGTGCCCCTCACTCAGGACCTCCTGCTTTACGAGTTCCCCCCTGCCCCCCTTCAACCGGAGCCAGGCCAGGGTCACAGAGCCGATCACGTGTGATATCTCACAGTTCAGCACAACTGACCGATTCCTGGACAGACCACCAGGGGGCTCTGCTGACACTACACAGACACACGCAGACACACACAAGAGAATTGTTTTTGATTATTTGTAAACCCATCCTCCTGCAATTAATTCAAGAAGTAATCTCTTATTTTTTTCTAGAATTATTTTTAATTAACAACAGACATTCAATTACAGACATTCATCGATTACATGCTTTGGACATGACAAGAGTAAGTAGCCTACAGCTTTCAATCTTCCCGCGTTTTCGGACCCCAAAGACTCCTCTTACCCTGAAGAGTTATCAGTGTTATATAGCTGAAATAGCTGTTATCCACATAGCATGAATATCTTCCAGCGTCTTGAAACATCACCGGCGATATCCTCAAGGGGAAAAGTATTCCGTCGTAACCATCCGACGAGAACCTCTCTCCGTCAATCCCCGTAGAAATCCTGACCTTTCCATCCTTCCCAGCTGTTGCCAGAGTTTTTGTTTTTCCTTCAAAAAATGGCACCCAGGCCCACCTAGCTGTTCTGTGGTGGCTCGGAGACGCGCAGACGAACACGACTTCGGTGCTGTCAGAGCTGTCTCTGTACAGGTTATACGAGGTATGATACGTATCTGAAAAATGAAGCACGCAGAAGCCGTTAGAAAAGCCACCGATATTTGGACAGCTGTGGAAAAAAATGGTTAAGTACTGTGCGGTTTTACATTTGAGAAGATTCGTTAAAAAAAACATCAGGATAAGGGAAGAATAATTCGTCGCCCTCACCTTTCCTGACGGAGAGCGTATTGCTAACGTTGTGTAGAAGCAGTCCGTTCTGCTCGAGCGAGCAGCTGTACCTTCCCTCGCTGTGTTCATCAGCGCTGTGGATGATGATGTGGGCTGCGTTTTTGTGGAAAAGGGTGGTGTTAGAAGTGCGAGTTCCTTCTTTTTCCCAGTGTAGTGTGGGGCAGGGAGAGCCGGGGTCGACACCTTTATCTAACATAGAGACAGGTGGGGAAGGGGGGGGGGGTATCTGGAAGGGATAATAAGGAGGAATCCATGATATCCAGGATGAGGTTGGGGCGTACGGAACTGAATGGGACATTGGAACTCATGAGTAAACGTCACGGGGCTATATGATTATTATTATTATTTTCTTTTTTTGTTTTTACTTCAGTATATATAATTATAATTATTACTCCAGCCCAGTAGGTGGTGGTAATTCACTCATGTTAATGTGGAATCGCCAAAAACTGAAGACGAAGAAGAAGAAGGAAAACGAATCCTCGCGAGATCTCAACATATTACCGATGGTCATCCACAAGACGGCACCGTTGATAACTAGACTTGAGGTATGTTGTAAATACTTTTAGTTTCACTTTGGCAGTGTTATTAAATTAACACTTTCTACGGTGGCTTGGCCATAAAGGTTATGCCAGTAGCGCTCATTTGTACATTGGAACGTATCTGGGACGAACGTGACGGGCGAGTGCAGGAACATTAATTTATGGAAGACGGAGATTAATTAAGCTAATGTCGGTGGGCGTACTGTGCTCACAGGAGATAAGGTTATATTTTAACTCTTATAGTGTATATGTGCATCATCTCTGATCAGTTTTTATACTAGGTGTTACCTATGGGTATCCATTCATTGTCTGCTGCCTGCTATTGTATGGTTGGTATGTAAGGTGATCGCTTTTTCCCTTTTGTGAAATATGCTACACTCTTATAATGCAGGCGTGCATTCGTTTTCTTTACCTTTTCTTACTTTTGCGTTTGCGTTGATTTGGTTATTTTTGATGAGTGCAGATATGGCGATCCCGGAACTGTAAAAGCATTGTTTAATCACTGCGTGCATCACTGCTATGTAGCCTATCTGGTGCACGTTGGTGCGTTTTCTGTGGTAGCCACATCTGCGGCCGGCCCCATGTTCATCGGCACTCTGATGAGCAAGGCGGAGAAGTTTCTTATGCTTTTAACGTCATCGCATTTTCCCTTTTGTCAAATGCACTCTTATGCAGATGGAATCCAATAAACTCCAATGCTATGCAGCTACGTCGTGGTCGGTCCTCGTCTTTTCATAAACACAACGCAGAGTGAAAACGAAATGAGCTGTGTCACTGATGCAGTATGTGCTATGTCACTAGTACAGTGTGTCTGTCACTAGTGCAGTATGTTAAGTCACTAGTGTGCTATGTCACTAGTTCAGTGTGCTGTGTCACTAGTGTGCTATGTCACTAGTTCAGTGTGCTGTGTCACTATTACAGTGTGCTATGTCACCAAACAGTGTGCTGACAAAGTTGCTCGCTTTAGAAGTTACAGAAAAATTCAAATTCTGCCATATTGTCTAAACCGTTGGGTTTTTTTAAACGAACCAGCTTCGACCCCCTCCCCTCCCCTCCCCTCCCTGTGGTATGAGGCCGATTAAGAATATAATTTATGGTCCTGATTAAAAATTTGAAATTGGAAATAAAAGGTAATCGTTGTTGTCAAATGTACCATCATTTAAAAGGACATATGGGAATGCAATGTGCATGTCTGTTCATGTATTGAAGATGGAGGATTTTCATTGGGGGTGAAATAAAATAAAAATGTTAGGCAATCGTTGTCTTTTGGTTAGTTTTTGAACACGGCTTTCTTTTTTTTTAGTGTTTATTTTATATCGACAATGTGACTTTCTTAACTACAAACGTACCTTTTAAAGCGAAGACTTCATATCTGGCAATTAAAACATTCTCTGGTCTTATTGGTGAAAAAGAAAAAACGCCTGCGTTTTGAAAGAGAGGCTCCATCTCAAAGTCCTTGCCATTTTTAAACGCTCCAAATATGTGATTAGAATGTTTGTACCTGAACATTCTAATGCTAACAATTACTGCTGGCAATCGAAAGTAATGGAGTTCTAGAACATTGACTCAGAACTTTGAAGAAACATTCCAAAAAACCTACCCTTTAAAGTTGTTTTCTTTACAAAGGTAGTGTGTGGAGGTGGGCCTGGCCATTTAGAATTTTATGAACAAGACACCGTGGTGCAGTGGGTTGCACTGTCGCCACACAGCAATGAGGTCGTGGGTTCAAATCTCGGCTTGGTGTGGAGTTTGCATGTTCTCCCCGTGGCCACATGGGTTTCATCTGGGTACTCCAGTTTTCTCCCACAGTCCAAAGACATGCAGGTAGGCCAGTTGGAGACTCCAAATTTCCCAAAGGTATGAGTGTGCGAGTGAAAGGTGTGTGTGCCCGGAGACAGATTGGCGACCTGTCCAGGGTGTATTCCTGCCTCTCGCCCAATGCACGCTGGGATCGGCTCCAGCACCCCCCAGTGACCCTGTATAGCGGGTTTAGATAATGGTATAGATAATGGATGGACACGTGGCTGCACTTACTACAGTGGTTTCCTCGTTTAGCCAGGTGTGACTTCTTAGAACAGTGACGGTTTTTGGCTTTCTGTCCAGGCTCTTAAGGGTTTATTTGCACACAGACTCAATGCATCTCAGTGTGGTTTTGCTTGCTTGCACCCAGCTTGTCTGGCAATGTGTCAGATGAGGTGCTTCCCCTATGTTCAGCCATTTCCTGTAAAGTATACCTCGTAAAAAGACTAGACACCAGTAAGAAGTGCTGCATAGGGCATAAGCCTTGGCAATGGTACTGTTTTGGACCCTGTTGTGGATATCAGGACACTATCACAGACTTTCAGCTGAGAGTGAATCCCTCTTTCCACCTAGCCTATATCATATATTAATTAATTCATTAATTTATTCATATATAAATCTCATAAAAATGAACACCAGACAAGCTGAGTTGCAGGGGTCTGATGGCGGATGCCGGAAGGCCAGCCAGAAGGGAGTTGCAGTAGTCCAGGCGGGACAGTACCGTTGCTTGGACCAAGAGCTGGGTTGAGTAGGTGGTGAGAAAGGGGCGGATTCTCCAGATGTTGTACAGTTACCACAGTAGTCACACATCTATTCCAAAATAGCTTTGATAAAATAGTTTGTACTTCCTGTTTTTTTGAGCCATTTCCTGTGAAGTATACAATGTTTAAAGACTGGACACCAGTAAAAAGGTCTGTGCAGGGCATCAGCCATGGCAATGGTGACTGTCACACACAGAAAAGCAGACAAAAGACTGTTGCATGCTGCATGCAAACACAGCAACATACAGCACATGGTAGCCTGCTACATGTAACAATCAACATGAAAGTCAAATCATGATGAAATAAATAGAAGTACTAGACAAACAGGAAAAACTTAAGTATGCTGGGTATTGGTCTGTACACCATGCATGCATTGTTGGTTGTCCTTTAGCCATGACCTAAGTGTACTGGCAAAGGAGTGACGTGATGGGCACGTTTGTATGGTGTGATGCAGGGCTGGGAGTGGCTACTGATCATGTGGCGAACAGACAGGAAAATCAAAAATGTTCTGCTGTTTATTGCCTATAGGACCCAGCAGAATCCTCCAGCAAACAAGAAAAAATGCCAATCTGGCAACCAAACGCTTCTCAGGCAAAATAATAACAAAACTCAGACCCAACAATTACACCCAACACAGTCCATCACACCACTCCCCCTAAGCTCTCTCCTTTAGGCCTGAGCACCAGGCCTTTTATTAGGCCCAATTATCAGGTAATAGGCCACTGCTGTAATGACTACAAAACAGCACTGATGTGTCCATATCTGTGTGTGGTGCCGGTGCTGCCCCCTAGTGGACAGCAGCACCCCAACTCCCTTCCTGGCACCACAGTGGCTAGTGGCAGTGTGGCTAGAACTGTGAGGTGCTTTTCCTTCCTGATTGCAGTGGGTAGCACTGTCACCACAGAGCAAGAAGGTTGTGGGTTCAAATCTCGGCTTGGTGTGAAGTGTGGAGTTTGCATGTTCTCCCCGTGTCCACGTGGGTTTCATCGGGGTACTCCAGTTTCCTCCCACAGTCCAAAGACATGCAGGTAGGCCAGTTGGAGACTCCAAATTGCCCAATGTTATGAGCGTGCGAGTGAAAACATATGTTTATACTTGCTTCTGAACGGAATTTCAGTAAATGTACAAGTGATTGTTTATTTGCTACGTACAATAAATACTGCATGTAAAATACATATTGTACATGCATACATAGAGAACTTCTTTATCCCCATGGGGACATTTCCCTCGCAGCATGTTACATTCACATTTACGAGTGTAGCTGAGTCAATTTGTTTGTTTTATTTTTATTTTTTTTGTGAACATTCTCAAAACCAGTGTGTTATATTTTATTTCATTGGGTCAAAGTTTTGGTATATCGCCAATTTAATATTGAAGGAATGAATGTGCAAATAGCTCCGGTTTACCTATTGTTGCAGGGGGGGCTTTAATTATTGACGCACAATTAGCTGCAGAAGGGACGTAGTTGTAAAAACGCGGCAGAACTTGGACAGCTTTTGTGCTGGTAGGACGTGTTGTGATACTCTCTCTCCTTTGAATAATCTAGCGTGTTTAAAAGTAATATAACCTGGTTCAAAGTGCATGGAAATGTAAAGATACATCATTGCTAATGTTTCATGAATTTGTCATTGAGTTTCGTCAGAAAAACGGACATTATTGCTGTTAGATCTGTCGGAGATTTTCTCCTCAATTGCATATTTCCTAACTCGCTGCAGCTGAATGAGAGAGAGCCTGTTAACACTGTGTGTACTGATCGTGCCCCGTGCTGCTCTTTATAGACAATTAAAGTGCAGATCCTTCCTGAAGCCTGGTGTGACTGGTCTCCTTGAGCAACCATTCTGCAGCCGCTACACGAGCACACACTTATACCAAGAAACGTACTATCATTCACGCGACAGAAAGGCTGGGCAGTGAAATACATAGGCTACATACCAATACAAATTGGACATATACACGCCTATTCAATCAATCTTGACTGTGAGAGAGCCATCCACACACGTTTGGCCTGTCCATGTAGTGCATGCTTATACACACAGGGCCAAGTGACTTGAAAGAATTGAGGAAATATTGGGTAGCATTGCTTTGAAATACATCTTATGTAATTTTGGTGAGGCAAGATAGCCTATATTGTTTGTAGTACCGTAACTTGGCGTCATTTTGATATCAATACTTTTGAGTAACTTGGCATTTTTGTACGTTGAAAACGTGTTTTTTATGAGATATCATTTCTTTTTGCAAAACGTTTTATTATGAGAGTGAGAAATGCGAAGTGACCCTGTAAGAAACGGTTGTGGATTATGGCTATCCTTGTGTGAATTTGTACAGTCTGATGAGCGTGTACCGTTTAGCAGTTTCGGTGCGCTATATAGCCTATGTAAAGCAGTGGCTGTGACAAAGGGTGCGGTGGCGTAAGTGTAAACGCATCAAAAGCGCAGGTGAAATATGGCCAGTGTATGTATGTACTCACGGATCCATCCATCCAACGAGCCTTGATTGACAAAAGAATCAGCAAGCCCATAGAATTAGAGCTCCCTAGGTCGCAACTTGTATACCCTTCTGTCCTGCTCCGTTGTCTGTAATTTCGTGGAGATGCACTTTTAGTGTTTGTAAGGTTTATAAGGCATTTTATAGGCTTATCTGCAGGTAGGAATCCTCTTCGCTGTTCTGCTAAGCTAGAACCGGAAAACTTGATAGTGGAGAATAGGAGCAGACGCATGTGTCCCAGCAGGCTTTGCATATGAGAAAATAACAACAGTGTGAGATAAATTAGCAGAAATGATGAAATTGCGTAGTTGAAACAATGTTTTTAGCAGAATGGGCATGTAGGTGAAGGTTGACATGATCACAGACTATAGTGCGAAGTAAATGAAGTGACCATGAGCGAGCTTTGTTTCCTTATCGAACGGTATAGCCTATATAACAGTCTGTATAAAGCATTGATCGTTAAAGTGGAGGGTTAAGTAACGTGTGAAATCTATTGCACTGATATGCTTTTGTCATGTTCAGTACTAGTAGTTATACTTATGAGTGAGTCATGATTTTAAATGTAATGTTTTAATGGGGAGTTGCAGAATGTACGTACGTAGTAATTGTTTGTATGTGGCTAGATAGAGATCAGGGCCAGGGAACATGAATGTAGAAACGTGGTGTTTGCTGATAAGAAGGTTTTGTACGGTAGCCAAGTGAAGAAATGTAGTTAGTAGAAATGTGTAACTTTTTAATAAAATGAATACATTTGCGGTCATGAAATGCATATGGGTGGCCGTGAGTGAGTTTTGGTGAAGCAAATATAAAAGCGTAAGAAAACGTTAGTGTAAAAGAGGAAATTATCTGCCTGAGGGCGAGGCGGGATTCAATCCTTCATCCGGAGGGTTACCAGTCTGTGACTTTTTTAGTGCACCACTATGACATAGCTATGCAATGCGTGAAATATCATTAGCAAACCTGTCCGTGGTTTTAAAGAAGAACACAGGCCAGTAAGCACAGAAGAGCTCCCGTTGAATCCATATGGCTTTGCAATATTGTAGCCGGTTAATAACTGAACGTGCAGACGGTACGTCATAATGCAGTGTATACGTTTGGTGAACGGCGGGTAGATATGGTGCAAAAGCAATAATTGAGAAGTAGTAGACAATTGTTAGTGAGGGTAAAAGCAGGTTAAAGAAATGTGTCCCTAGCTGGGCTTGAACCTACGACCCCATGTTCCCAAGACTGTAACCTTACCCACTAGGCCACAGGCAAATTAGCTGTTTACACTGGAAATGTTTCAGGTAAAAAGGTATGGGTATTTTGCGTGTGTATGCAAGTTTTTGATTGGGTCGTGAGGATGAGGATTTGGCTGATGTCAGTAAAATGTCCGATGGGGAGACATGTTGTTCGTGAGATAGGCGGCAGGAAAAATAAGAATGAGAAGAAGAAGGAGAAAACGCAAAATCCCCTTAGTTTGGGGCTTTATTGTGTGGACATGTGAAGTTGTTTATGAAATCTGTCTGTTGAAATGGGGTCAGAATGTACAGAATTTGATGTTTTTAAGGGCTGAGTGTCTGTGGCTGTTGTGGTTATTTCTGTGGGGAACCCTGAAAAGTGCCAAACTCTCGGTGCTGTATAGGTATGGGGCATGCCCCCGCCAAGGCGTAACTTGGCGGGATGGCATATCTGCCATCCCAGTGGTACAGATAATGGATGGACACATGGCTGCACTTACTACAGTGGTTTCCTCGTAAAGCCAGTTGTGACTTCTTAGGACAGTGATGGCTTTTTGACCTTCCGTCCAAGCTCTTAAGGGTTTATTTGCACACAGGCTCAAGGCATCTCAGTGTGGTTTTGCTTGCTTGCACCCACTTGCCAGGCAATGTGTCAGATGAGGTACTTCCTCCATGTTCAGCCATTTCCTGTAAAGTATACCTCATAAAAAGACTAGACACCAGTAAGTGCTGCATAGGGCATAAGCCATGGCAATGGTACTGTTGTGGACCCTGTTGTGGATATCAGGATACTATCACAGACTTGCAGCTGAGAGTGAGTCCCTCTTTCCACCTATATCAAATATTAATTAATTAATTTATTTATTTATTTATTCAGATATAAAGCTCATAAAAATGCAGCCAGATGTACAAAAATAGAACAACATTGCAATGGGTAAATTGTCCATTCATTGTACTATAGAAAAGTAAAGTATAATACAGTCACACAACAGAACATGGAAAAAGACAGTCTTACTATAATAGTGTGTCACAGAATCTGCTACTGCTATATAAATTGATTCAGACTTTTTTTATTTCACTTTAAAATTCAAGTGGAAGTAACTATAATATAGTCACATACTGTAGTAGCACATGGAACCTATAGTATAAAAATGCATGCATTTAAATAAAAACAGTCTTATTTATAACAGAAGGGCTATCACACAGACTGCTATATTGATATAAAATGATCCAGACCCTTTCTTTTTTCTTTTTTGTATGTTTGTTTTCAGTTTAAAGTTCAAGATAAGCTAAACTGTTTCAGCATATTAACTTTATCAGTGAAATGGCTTTATATTCCAATGCCAAGCAGTTACACATAGTACTTTTCAAATATGAAATTCTGTTATTAAATTATTAATGATACTGTGATTGATATTCTTATTAAAGCAGTATACATGCTGTAATATATGCAAATTCAAGACATAGTTTCGTAACTTTATCATTAAGCCAGATTTACAATCAGTCTATACACTTTCCACAACAATCCATGTATTTCAGTGGTAAAAATTCATAAAACACAAACATTATCATATTACATGACATAACATATTAGGCTACATGATGTTGAAAAGAAATCGCATATCTTTGCTATATGCTGCAACCACACTGAGGACAGAGAAAAAGTAATGATGCAGATCTTGGGTCTAAAAGTATGACTATAATCGGTAAAAACAATACTTTTACATTCTAGCCTAAAATATAGCTCAAATATTAATTACAACTATAGGGATTACATTTTAATCTCTATTTACAAATATGTATCATCCTCCAGGCTAACTTGTCGTTTAATTTTAATGAACTAACTGAAATTTCCCTCCATATTTAAATGCAATATTATCTTTTCTGCTTAGTTGGATCTGTATTTGGTATGTTTTTCTCTTTCAGCAGTGTTGGTACAGTACAAATACTTCCTTTCTGTGGAGGGACAGGGGGTCTCTCTACTAGCCCCTGCTGAGACCAATGGGACAGAATTCATCTGGGAGTGGACATCACATGATGGAAGCTACACAAACACTCCAATAATTACTATACAGTCCGATGGGACGTTTTCATGGAATTTGTGGAAGGCGTCTATTTCAAAACAAGGGAAGTACGGCATTTATCTGGAACCGGAGTTACAAAATGCAGGAGTTTTTACTTTCATTCAAACTAAACCAGAGAAAGTAAAAGTGGCCCAGTTTGAAGTGTTCACTGCAGAAGGTAAAGTCATTCTTTAATGTAGTTCGCACATTATGAAATTATACATATGATGTCTTTTTTATATTCAAGAGAAATATAAAACAAAGTTGAAGTACTGGATGTCTTGTATTTTACTTTTACTAAAGCTGAATTTGAAATTTGAATAAAATTTTATGTAAAGCTTCACAGTAAAATATCAAGTGTTAAATCAACACTTACAGAGTAAACATGTTTCCGACTGGACTCATATGTACTCTGTTAGAGTTGAATTAAATCTGGAAATATTACATCAGTGCACCGGGAACAGATAAGTTGGAGTAAAAGCAGTAGCTTATGTTTCTCATATTTTTGTACACTGCTTTATTAAACCTGAGGTGATATAAATAAGATTAGTCTATTTCTTAATAGTACATAGCGCTAAAAACGAGGAATAAATGTCCCTTTACTGTTACATTTTCTCTCCCATCTCTCCATAAAACACCCAGCACAGAGCTGGAGGACTGTAGATTGCTTTAAATTTTGATTACTGGTTTTCGAGATATTGCCCTCACATTGATTGATGAAAAGGTTGACAGTATTCTCTAAATCAATTGCTCTTTGCTCCTACAGTGAAACCATCTCGCTGGTCCAGTGTAAAAGAAGGTCCTGATGTGACCCTGAGCTGTGAAGTATCACACCTTCCAGATTCAGCTATTCTGGACTGGGAAAGGGACAGAGAACCTACTGCTAACACAACGCTGATCTACAACAACACTGCCCACATCATCATCCACAGTGCTGACCGATACAGTGAGGGAACATATAACTGTACACTCAGATGGAACAGAGCACTTATTTTCAGCATTCCCAGGACACTTCAAGTCTACGAAGGTATGTTACTATGGATACGGTTTTCACTGGAGCATTTACAAAAGCATCGTTGAGCTTTAACCTTTTTTCATAAGGAACCATGTGACTGTGAAGCACTTCATTCATTAAGAGTAAAGATAAATCCAAGTAATATCGCCATAGTCATCTTAAGACTCCAGTACAATAGATGCATGATTGCAGATTACTCTAAATAGGAAATCTTGGGCCTCCATATTTTAAAAGGCTTTTCGGAAGTACTTTTCACAGTTTAACACAGTTTAAAAATGAGGGCTGTCAAAAGTTTAACACATTTTTAAAAACTACAATTTTTGCGTATCAGACTACCAAGTCAAAGTTCACAAAAACTGTTTGGGTGAGTGTTTGTGGACTGCATGCCAAAACCGCATATGAGACGTGTTCCTTTGACTCAGCTAATGTGAGCTGTAGGCTGGGGAGTGAGAACAAGCAGGCTGGAGACACCACGTGTGAGGGATTGAGCGGCTGTATAGTAATGGGGTGGGAATAGGATATACTCAGCCCCATGTTTGGTGGCAAATTATTTTTGGAAGATAAAAAAAGAAAAAAAAATGTAACTGTTTTAACTATATTTAAATGTTTAGTATTTTTACATTTTAATGCTGAAATTTCTACAAACAAGGCATGCATGTTTCCATCTTAGACAATGGTAGTGCACAACAACCAGAATGGAGTAAAGAAGGGACAAAATGTAAAGTAGAGTCTATCATACTGTAGGAATGTCTCACCCATTAAATAAAAATGACAGTTACTGTTGATGCTAATACAATGTGATTTTTTCTTTTAAGAAAAAAAACTATAAAATATACTTACTGTATAGGCCATGTATGTTTTGATCACACTAAATATTCATAATAGCTCCCTATAATAGATTTCATGGAGGGAGGTGGGGTATTTATTGTAGGCTATTCTGTAATGAGGCCTGAGTTTTACTCTTCCACCAACTCTGTGTGAGTTCATTTACTTTAGCATGTTTTTCATTTGCTACCCACTATCTGAAGCAGTAGAATATGAGCTGACTGTGCAGTCATTTATTCTAACCACAGCTTTATTCCTCAGGTACATATAGCACACATCACACTCTGTACAGAGGGAGTTTGAACAGCAGTGAGGTGGTGCTGATCTGCCGTTATCCAGCCTCATACAGAACAGCGTATTGGCAATGGGAGCCATCGTCTGGGACAAATGCAATCCGTGTGGCCTCAGCTGATAAATATAAGAATGCTTCGATTTCCATGGAGATAGATAAAGAGAGATTCTCATCTGAGCGCTATGATGGATCTAATTTCCCTCTGAGAATCTCACCAGTGAAGTTTGGAGACAGTGGAAGGTACTTCTGTTATTTTGAACACTGGCTGATGGCCACAGTAACGCTGGTAACTGTTCAAGGTAAGTCTGCACTTCAGGTTTCTATAATTTACAAGACTGAATAAATAATAGAAAACTTAAACATGACGCTAATTAAGGTAGCTTTTTTTCTTGCACTTTTTACAATATTTGTGTCATGTAATGTAACTGCACTCAAGGGCTAACATTAACCAACAGACGTGCTGATTCCAAGTCATAAAGGTAGTGCACTTTACAGAAACTCCATGACACATAATGGATGCTATCTGAATAAAAAAGAAATTCTGAAAAATAAATAAATAAATAAATATAGAATCCGTGTACATGTGCTCTCTCAGTCTCAGCAGTGCCCCCTGGTGGTCTGTCCAGGAATCAGTCAGTTGTGCTGAACTGTGAGATATCACAGGTGATCCGCTCTGTGACCCTGGCCTGGCTCCGGATGAAAGGGGGCAGGGGGGAGCTCGTAAAACAGGAGGTCCTGAGTGATGGGCACCCAAAAAAGATGCTCAGTCTCACCCTGCCCATTCTAGAGAGTAGAGACCAGCTGCACTGGGCCTGTGCGGTGTTCACAGAGAGCATGCTCAGAACACAGGTCCCCCTGCACCTCACACTGCCAGAACCCATCACTGAACCTGAAGAGCCAAAGCCAGGTAGCATCCTCCAACCACAGGCACAGGTTTCATTAAAACTTAGGGGGAAACACTACACTACCTAGTCTCTGTAGTCAAATTTAATGTCTCACATGCATACAAGCCAGTCTAACAATCAATCCATAAGAAACCATTGGGGGGTGACATGTCTCTCTGTCTCTTCCCAAAACTATGCATATGCCTCAAATCACACCTATGTGAGCTCACTTAAAGGGATAGTTCACATATTTTAGATCCAGGTCCACTGAGTTTCTCACCGCAAATTATGTAATAAATCGGGGTAAATGTCGGGCTCAAGCCCTCCGAATTTGAGTACTCGTAAAAAATGTGAACTATCCCTTTAAGGCTTAAATAAACTCAACAAAAGGTACATATGTCTTAAGATCTTAATATACAGAAGTGTCAATAAGAGAACAGAATCGGAATTGAATCTGAAAACAGATTACATCAGACACATTGAATCTGAGAGCAGACTACATCAGACACATTGAATCTGATAACAGGCTACATCAGACACATTGGATCTGATAACAGGCTACATCAGGCACACTGAATCTGATAACAGGCTACATCAGACTCAGTAACCATATGTTCTCTCTCACACAGGATGGAGCACTGAGACAGTGGTCAGGGTGGTGATTGTAGTGCTGGCCACCCTGGGGATGCTAAAGGTTCTTATGTGGTACTGCAGGAGACACCCAGCATGTAAGCAGACTAGCACTGGGACACAATAGCCAAGTGCTCAACATTTTGCAGTTTTGAATGAAGACAGGGGCCCCTGATACTAAAACCATCTGTTAAAAGTATCTATCTAAATGAATATACATCGGCTGCTTGGAACGTGCTAAGCAGAGTAATTATGTACCCGCATCACTTGTCAGATATGCCACACTGTACACCTTAAGGCTTTAAGCCAAAGTAAGACAAGAGTAGTAGTGGCATATGAATTCATAGTTCTTAATTTGGTCAGGTTGCTCTCAATGAGCAACACAGGAACTCTCCATGAGCAGCACAGGAACTCACACACCAAGATCAAAATAAGCACCTTCAACAAGTCAGAGATCGGAAAGATAAACTTTGTGTCATGTCCAGTTTGATGTTTGTTGCTATGCCTAGTTTTTATGAGTAATTTTAAAAATAACCTGTGTCTGTCTTCCTTCTGAAAGTTTCTCTGACTCCACTGTTATTCATCAAAGTCTCCAATTTAATACACACATATATATATTTTTTTTTTTTTCAATTTTATTTGTATTGCGCTTTTTACAAAGGGCATTGTCACAGAGCACCTTTACAGAGATATGGGCCTGAACCCTAACGTCTGTATATTACTACAGGTACATCTGCTGCTCCTGAAAAAAAATGCAGAAAAAAACATTTTATTTTAGATTGCTTTCAATTCATATAGTTTTTGTATCCTTTCTATAATTGTTTTTAATGTTTGGAATCTGTATAATTCCTGGTTGTTTTAACTCTTTATTCTTGATGCTTTTGTTCATTTATTTTCTCTTGGTTGGAAATAGCTCCGCATACCCTCTACAAAAAGCACTATCAAAATAAAGCATCTTACTCATTTTCTGTCTGTTTTTCTGTTACTCTTTTGTTTTAATTATAATAATAGATTTTATTCGTATAGTGCTTTACCCAACCCAAAGACACTTTACAATATATATATATATATACATTTAAAATACAAAATAAAAAAACAGAAAATACATAAGCAACAGTAAGACAATTTCAACAGCAAAATACAATGAGGGATGCAACATGGCAGGAAGCGAAACTGGGTGTGGGTGTGTGGAAGTGTGTGTGTGTGTGTGGGGGGGGGTAGTTTAGGAGATATGAGGGGGATTAATGATAAACAATATTGAATAGATGGGTTTTGAGACAGGAAGTGAAAAGGGGGAGTGAGTTAGAGTCTTGGATTGAAGGGGAAAATGAGTTCCATAGCCTGGGTGCAATATGGGAAAAGGCCCTGTCACCAAAACTGCAGAGGTTGGATGATGAATGGCATGGAGGTTTGCAGTGGAGGATCTGAGGGAACGGGGAGGCTGGTAGGGATGGAGGAAATCAGAGAGGTAGCATGGGAAAAGATTGCTTAGGTCTTTGAAAGTTAACACAAGGATTTTGTAGTTGATCACTTGTTTTATTGGGAGCCAGTGAAGGTCACGGAGAGTGGGGGTGATGTGATTCCAGGACTTGGTATTGGTGAGGAGACGTGCAGCAGAGTTTTGGACCATTTGCAGTTTATGGAGAGATTTGGAGCTGATGCCAGACAGAAGAGCGTTACAATAATCAAGCCGACTGTGAACGAATGAGTGGATGAGTGTTTCAGCATATGGGCGTGGGAGGCAGGGACGGAGCTTGGCAATATTACGTAGATGGAAAAATGATGTCTTTACTATAGAACTAATGTGGTGCTCAAGTGAGGGGGTTGGATCCAGGATGACTCCAATGTTATGGACTAGGGGTGAGGGGTCGACAACTATGTCATCAATGGTGAGTGATATTTGGGCAGACTTGTTTAGTGTGGATTTTGAACCAATGCGGATGACTTCTGCTTTGTCACTGTTTAATTTGAGGAATTTGTGTTTCATCCAGGTTTTGACTGCAGAGAGGCAGTCTTCAATGTGGGGTAATGGTGGGTTGCAGAGGGATTTGGTGCTGCTGTAGATTTGGGTATCGTCAGCAAAGCAGTGAAAATCCAGATTGAAGTGGCAGATGATTTCTCCAAGTGGTAGAATGTAGATGATGAAGAGGAGAGGGCCGAGAACGGAACCTTGAGGAACACCCTGTGTGGTGGTGGCTATGTCAGAGTTATAGCCTGAGAGGGTGATGAAGTGCTTCCGGTGAGAGTGATATGATGTGAACCAGTCCAGTGCGGTACCCTCAACACCCAGGTTCAGCAACCTTTCCAGGAAGATGTTATGGTTCACTGTATCAAAGGCTGTGCTTATATCGAGTAGGATTAGAATGTTGAGGGCACCGCAGTCAGCAGATAGGAGTAGATCACTGAGGAATTTGACAAGTGCAGTTTTCGTGCTGTGGTGAGGGCGGAATCCATTTGGAGGGGTTCAGATAGGTTATAGGACAACATGAAGGCTTGGAGTTGGGATGCAACAATGTGTTCCAGGGTCTTGGCAAAGAAGGAGAGGTTGGAAATGGGGCGATAATTGTTGAGGTTGGAGGAATCCAGACCGGGTTTTTTGAGAATAGGCGTGACAGCAGCAGTTTTATAGGTGGAGCGGACTAGACCATGAGGGAGGGACAAGTGAAAAATGGTAACAAGGTAGGGGACAGAGAGCAGGTAAACAGGCCTTAGTTAACGTGGTGGGGAGGGGGTGAAGAGCACTGGTTGTTAATTTGGATGCACAGATGATGTCGGAGATGGTGGAGGGATTGACAGTGGTGAAACTACTAAGCCGGTTTCCAGGAGGAGCGAGGGGAAGATCAGTGGTGAAGGGAGAGGAGTTGTTTGGCAAGGGGGTAATGAAAGACAGTGAACTATTGATCTTGGTGATTTTTTTAAATGAACTGCAAACAGAAATATCCAGACGTTAATAACATTCGCTCACTGGCCAAAAGTATGTGGACATGTGACTTCCATTTTCTCATCCAAAATTATGCACATTAATAGGAAGTTGGTCCACCCTTTGGTGCTATAACATCCTCCAATCTTCTGGGAAGGCTTTTTACTAGATGTTGGAGCATTGCTGCAGGGATTTGCTTCCATTCAGCCAAAAGACCATTATTGAAGTCGGGCACTGATTGGGCAGTTGGGCCTGCCTCGCGATTGGCTTTCCAATTGATCTAAAAGGTGTTGGGTAGGGTTGAGGTCAGGACTCTGTGCAGGCCAATCAAGTTCTTCCACACCGTTCTCGACAAAACCATTTCTATATGGACCTGGGGTGCATTGTCATGCTGAAACAGGAAAGGGCCTTCCCCAAGCTATTGGGGAAACATGGAATCATTTAGAATGTGATTGTATGCTGGGGCCTAGCCCAAACCATGAAAACCAGCTCCAGAGTGTCCAGATACTTTTGGTCATGTAGTGTATCATAGAAAACCATCCTGCATGGGTGAAAACTTTACAATGGCATTACTCAGTTTGCAAAAACTCACCAACAAAACACAGTAATAAACTGTACCGCTATCTATTTGTGATTCAAGGACGGATGTCAAAATAACATATCATAGGAATCCTGGGTCCTCCCCTGATTGACAGTGTGACTGACCAATAACATGTTAGAGGACCACCATCAACTTCCAAAGGACCAAGATTAAAACTGCTGAGTGTAAGAAACAGGCTTAACAGAAATACCATTGCATGGGAATGTTTGAACCCAATAGTGATATGTAATGGGGTGCTGCTGCCCAAAATCAACGAGACACTGTTAGTGATTCTGTACCAGACGAGAATCACAGCGAGTTAACACTGCACACTATGTGCCTTACATACATCTCTTTGATCTTCACTTCATATCACAATCCAACTGAAATATAATTAAAAGAAGACCAGATCAAATCCTAGTATATGGCTGGACCTAACACACTTCATCTAGCTGACCAATGGTGTAACGTCATAACTCGACATACCGATGGTGTAACTTGATCACTCACTCAGTCACAGACATGCCCGTTTGTAGGGCTGGCCCCGCTGTTGCGGTCCAGCCAAAAATGTTACATTTGGACTAAACAATTCGGCAACCAAAAGGTACTAAAGTTTTTGTTTTTTTTTGTCTTATTTGTGAACATTTCACTCCCAATAAATATTAAAATACTGTATCAACTTTGGGAACAAATAAAAGATCATTCTATAACCTGAAGTAAAGGTGTTAAATGCCACTAGACACTACTGACATGTCCAGCAAGTTTGTGCGGAATGTTCCAGAATACAGCTGTGACAAGTTCAGTGTGTAGCTGAAGGGTGAACCAGTGCATTTTGTAAGTACAAAGCACCACGGTTTATTAATAAATGTGAATGCAGAGTCTCTAAAAGCACTTTTCCTTTCTGAAACTATGCAGTCCCCACCTTACTGCAGACCTGGTTGAGCTATTAGTAGATTTCCCTTTAACAGGCGTAAAATATGTGACTAGAATGTTCATCACTGAACAGCCTAGTGATGATGTAATGATCACCTCTGGCAGTTGAAAGCAATGGAGTTTTTATTTATTTATTTATTTTACAAAGGTAGTGAGAACAGGAGGACCTGACTATTTAGAATTGTATAAACAAGACAAATGACTGCAATTTTCTCAGTGTTTTCCCAGCTCAGCCAGTTGTGATTTCTTAGGACATAGCAGTGGCGGTGGCTATTTGGCCTTCTGTCCAAACTCTTAAGGGTTTATTTGCACACAGACTCAAGGCATCTCAGTGTGGTTTTGCTTGCTTGCACCCAGCTTGTCAGGCAATGTGTCAGATGAGGTACTTCCGCTTTTGTTCAGCCATTTCCTGTTAAGTATACCCCTGTAAAAAGACTAGACACCAGTAAGAAGTGCTGCATAGGGCATCAGCCATGGCAATGGTACTGTTGTGGACCCTGTTGTGGATATCAGGATACTTTCACAGACTTTCAGCTGAGAGTGAGTCCCTCTTTCCACCTATATCATATATTAATTAATGAATTTATTTATTCGTATATAAAGCTCATAAAAATGCAGCCAAATGTACAAAAATAAAACAACATCGCAATGGGAAAATTGTCCATTCATTGTACTATAGAAGAGTAAAGTATAATACAGTCACATAACAGAACGTGGCAATAGACAGTCTTACTATAACAGAAGGAGTGTCACAGACACTGCTACTAATACATAAATTGATTCAGACATTTTGTTCAGTTTTAAATTCTAGAGGAAGTAACTATAATATAGTCACATACTGTAGCAGCACATGGAAACAACCTATTGTATAAAAATGCATACATTTCAATAAAAACAGTCTTATTTATAACAGAAGGACTATCACACAGACTGCTACTATGATATTAAATGATCCAGACTCTTTTTCTTTTTTGTATGTTGGTTTTCAGTTTAAAGTTAAACTGTTTCAGCATATTAACTTTATCAGTGAAATGGCTTTATATTCCAATGCCAAGCAGTTACACATAGTATTTTTCAAATATGAAATTCTATTATTAAATTATTAATGATAGCGTGATTGAAATTCTTATTAAAGCAGTATACATGCTGTAATATATGCAAATTCAAGACATAGTATCGTAACTTTATCATTAAGCCAGATTTACAATCACTCCATACACTATCTACAATAATCCAGTGTCATTCAGTGATGAAATTCATAAAACACAAACGTTATCAGAATCTAAAAATGTTCATTTCTGATTAAGAGTAAGGCAAACAGTTCTAATTTCTGTTTTGCCTCCTTCCACTAAAAGGGTACTACAGGATGTTGAAAAGAAATGGCATATCTTTGCTATATGCTACAACCACATTGAGGACAGAAAAAAAGTAATGATACAGATCTTGGGTCTAATAGTATGACTATAATCGGTACAAACAATACTTTTCCATTCTAGCGTAAAATATAGCTCAAATATTAATTACAGCTATAGGGATTACATTTTAATCACTATTTATAAATATGTATCATCCTCCAGGCTAACCTGTCTTTTAATTTTAATGAACTAACTGTAATTTCCCTCCATACTGAAATGCAATATTATCATGCCTTGTGCTTAGTTGGATCCCTGTATTTAGTATGTTCTCTTTCTGCAGTGTTGGTACAGTACAAATACTTCCTTTCTGTGGATGGACAGGGGGTCTATCTACTAGCCCCTGCTGAGACCAACGGGACAGAATTCATCTGGGAGTGGACATCACATGATGGAAGCTATGCAAACGCTCGGATAATTACTATACAGTCCGATGGGACGTTTTCATGGAATTTGTGGAAGGTGTCTATTTCAAAACAAGGGATGTACGACATTTATCTGGAACCGGAGTTACAAAGTGCAGGAGTTTTTACTTTTATTCAAACTAAACCAGAGAATGTAAAAGTGGCCCAGTTTGAAGTGTTCGCTGTAGAAGGTAAGATCATTCTTCAATGTAGTTTGCACATTATGAAATTATAAATATGATGTCTTTTTTTATATATAAGAGAAATATAAAGCAAAGTTGAAGTACTGGATATCTTGTATTTTACTTTTACTAAAGCTGAATTTGAAATTTGAATAAAATTTTGTGTAAAGCTGCACAGTAAAATATCAAGTGTTAAATCAACACTTACAGAGTAAACATGTTTCCGACTGGACTCATATGTACTCTGTTAGAGTTGAATTAAAGCTGGAAATATTACATCAGTGCACCGGGAACAGATAAGTGGGAGTAAAAGCAGTAGCTTGTGTTTCTCATATTTTTGTACACTGCTTTAATAAACCTGAGGTGATATAAATCAGATTAGTCTATTAATAGTTTCTTAATAGTACATAGCGCAAAAAACGAGGAAAAAAAGTCCCTTTACTGTTACATTTTCTCTTCCATCTCCATAGAACACCCAGCA
The DNA here is from genome assembly GCF_013347855.1 of Anguilla anguilla. Classification (NCBI taxonomy): domain Eukaryota; kingdom Metazoa; phylum Chordata; class Actinopteri; order Anguilliformes; family Anguillidae; genus Anguilla; species Anguilla anguilla. The sequence goes on along the minus strand of NC_049203.1, from coordinate 67,942,194 downwards.
CAGAGCTGGAGGACTGTATATTGCTTTAGATTTTGATAACTGGTTTTCGAGATATTGCCCTCACATTGATTGATGAAAAGGTTGACAGTATTCTCTAATTCAATTGCTCTTTGCTCCTACAGTGAAACCATCTCACTGGTCCAGAGTAAAAGAAGGTTCTGATGCGACCATGAGCTGTGAAGTATCACACCTTCCAGATTCAGCTATTCTGGACTGGGAAAGGGACAGAGAACCTACTGCTAACACTACCCTGATCTACAACAACACTGCCCACATCATCATCCACAGTGCTGACCGATACAGTGAGGGAACGTATAACTGCACACTCAGATGGAACGGAGCACTTATTTTCAGCATTCCTAAAGCACTTAAAGTCTCCAGCGGTATGTTACAATGGATATGGTTTTCACTAGAGCATTTACAAAAGCATCCTGAGCATTGACTTTTTTTCATAAGCAAACTTGTGAAAGACTTTATTCATTAGGACTAAAGATAAATCCAAGTAATGTAAAGTAATATACCAGCACACCCTGTATAGATACAGACTGACCAGGCTGCCTATAATAGATTTCATGGTGGGAGGTGGGGTATTTATTGTGGGCTATTCTGTAATGAGGTCTGAGTTTTCCTCTTCCACCAACTCTGTGAGTTCATTTACTTTAGAATGTTTTTCATTTGCTACCCACTATCTGAAGCAGTGGAATATGAGCTGACTGTACAGACAGGCATTCTAACCACAGCTTTATTCCTCAGGTACACACAGCACACATCACATTCTGTACAGAGGGAGTTTGAGCAGCAGTGAGGTGGTGCTGATCTGCCGTTCTTGGAACTCATACGGAACAGCGTATTGGCGATGGGTGCCATCGCCTGGGACAAATGCAATCCTTGTGGCCTCAGCTGATATATATGAGAATGCTTCGATTTCCATGGAGATTGATAACGAGAGATTCTCATCTGAGTGCTATGATGGATATAATTTCCCTCTGAGAATCTCACCAGTGAAGTTTGGAGACAGTGGAAAGTACTTCTGTCATTTTGAACACTGGCTGATGGCCACAGTAACGCTGGTAACTGTTCAGGGTAAGTCTGCACTTCAGGTTTCTATAATTTACAAGACTGAATAAATAATAGAAAACTTAAACATGACGCTAATTAAGGTAGCTTTTTTTCTTGCACTTTTTACAATATTGTGTAATATAATGTAACTGCAGTCAAGGGCTAACATTAACCGACAGACGTGCTGATTCCAAGTCATAAAGGCAGTGCACCTTACAGAAACTCCATGACAAATAATGGATGCTATCTGTAGAAAAAAGAAATTCTGAAAAATAAATAAATAAATAAATAAATAAAGAATCCGTGTACATGTGCTCTCTCAGTCTCAACAGAGCCCCCTGGTGGTCTGACCAGGAATCAGTCAGTTGTGCTGAACTGTGAGATTTCACAGGTGATCAGCTCTGTGACCCTGGCCTGGCTCCGGATGAAGGGGGGCAGGGGGGAGCTCGTAAAGCAGGAGGTCCTGAGTGAGAAGCACCCAGAGAAGATGCTCAGTCTCACCCTGCCCGTTCTAGAGAGTAGAGACCAGCTGCACTGGGCCTGTGCGGTGTTCATAGAAAGCATGCTCAGAGCACAGGTCCCCCTGCACCTCACACTGCCAGCACCTGAACCTCAAGGTACTATCCTCCAATCACAGGCACAGGTTTCATTACAACTCAGTAGGAGACATTAAACCGCCTAGGCTCTATTGTAAAATGTTTCACATGCATTCAAGCTAGTCTTACAATCAATCCATAAGAAACCATTGGGGGTCACATGTCTCCCTGTCTCCTTCTTAACCTATGCATTTGCCTTCAACCACATCCCTATGAGCTCACTTAAGGCTTAAAATTCATTCAAACCACAATGAGAGAGAATCAGAATCCAAAGGTTAAAATGGGGACTGAATCCAGACCATACCACTGAATAATAATGCTTCTGTCTCTCCTGTGTCCTAGTGTTTGTGAATATGACACATTTGAAAAAGTAGTGTTGCTCTATGCGATAGCTTACAGTTTCAAATAAGTAATTAATGCCAATGTAACTTTCTGACCTGCCCCATCTTTTCAAACTTTCCCAAGGGTTTATGTCAGAAATACTTGGGCTCAAGGTTTGGAACTGTCAAGTCTTCTGTATCTGAACAATTTAGCATTATATTTAAAGTGTTACATTTTTAAGGTGCCACGGTTGGAACTTTAGAATTTTCTATTTTCCTTGCATAAAATATGCACTAGTCTCACATAATTAATGAATGTAACTTTTAATTACAGCTAAATAAGAAAAAAAAAACATTTTTAATGAGTAAAATATTCTCCCTGTTCACAGCTCCCTGGTTAAGTTTCCTTCTTTTGTGCCAGCACAGATAATGGCAGGGTGCTGGTGATTGGTTTGGCCTGTACTGCTGCTGTGTGTGTTGGAGTGCTGTTGCTGTTAGGAGGTCTGTTGTTTCGGCGTCTGAAAACAGCAGCGGGTAAGAGCTCTTCACTCAGTTCACCGTTCTCTCTGACAGGGATTTCTAGATCACTTACATACCTTTCTAGAGCATTCACACTAAAACAATATCGCTTATATTTTATAGCTTTGTCATATTTAAGACTCACTCATTTTTTGCAAGTTGCAAACAGAGGGTTCATTGTGAAAAGAACAGTTCTAAAGCTGCAAATGGAATTGATTTGATTGATTTGAAAATCATCAAGATCATCAATGACGTACAACAGGCAACAAAAACAATCTCATTTGTTCTTTTGAAAACTAATCCAGTACAGAGAAAAATATAAAGAAAAACCAATGCCATACACAAGATCAACCAAATATGATCAATCAGTTGCCAGAGAGATCATTTACAGTTTGCTTAAATGTTTTTTTCTCTCTCAGGTCCGTCCACATTACCAGCTGAAGGGAACGGTGCAACTGATGCAGTCTACAGTGACGTCACAGATCTGCAGCAGGGTCAAGGTAGTGTTTGGGAACAAGACTATTCACACATAGCATGAGGCAGTGCAGTAATGTAAGGGAATACACTACATTACAGGCATTTATCATACGCTCTTATACACACTGACTTACACAGCTAAAAACATAGCATCTATTTATACAGGTGGATATACTGTATACTGGAGCTATTCAGTACCTTGCTCAAGGGTACAGTAGCAGTGTCCTACCTGGAAATCGAACCAGCAACCTTTCGGTTACAAAGCCAGTTCCTTAACCAATATATTACAGTACAAAATGTACTTATAGGCCATGTATGGCTTGATCATTGTAAAGATTCAATCATATTTTATAAATTTGCACGGTTGATCAAAAATGTTACATGGCTCAGTGCTCCTTATATGGTAAATCATATAAAGTTATTTTAAAAGGTTTGTTTTAATTTTTCTGTCTCTCACACCTTTATCCACATTACCAGTGGATGGGAATGGTGATTCCAGTGCAGCTGCTGCAGTCTACAGTAACGTCGCAGAGCTGAAGAAAGATCAAGGTAACAGGCTTAACTGAACTACTGACACGCTGCATGAACCGGTGAGCTAATTCGTGGGAAGGCTTGCATTATGGGCCAGTTTCTAGTCCTAGACTAAATTCAAAACTCCACTTGATCCAGGAATAAGCTTAATCTGTGTCAGTGAACTCGGCCCCATACGCTCCATGTGCCAAATGTGTGTGGGAAATTAATTACACACTGAACAGCTGAAATTGGGACCAATTTTGGTGCATCAGACTGCAGCTCTTGTACTTTCTAAGATGCACACCTGAGCAATACCTGAAACTATTTGTAATATCGTGTGTTTTTCTTTTCAAAAGAAAGTGCATGCCTGGGGTTGCACCTTTGCCTTCTCTTAATAGGAGGCTGAGTTGCAGGTATGCCAGGAGTTCCACTGCCCGGACCATATTAATCAGACCTGGGTCAAATACGTATTTGTTTTAGATTCAAATACTTTTATGTGCTCTATTGATCTTGCCTGGTGTAATTGAGCCTACCAATATGACAAGAAGGTGGGCTTTGCACTTTTTGAGAGTATTTCATTGGTTCCAATACACCAGACAAAATCAGTAAAGAGTATAAAAGTATTTGAATCTAAAACACATATGTATTTGACCCAGGTCTGATATAAAAGCAGGTTTAATCTGGCCCAAAATCATTTGTCAAATATGACGGGTATGAGATTGCACAGGCAGGACATAACCGGCCTTTTACTGTCTGGGTTAGAGGCTGGGTTTGAGGTTATGGCTGCATCAGTTAAGCCTCATACACACTAGCGGTTATAGTTTCAAAACAGAAGTATTCAAAGCCTCATACACACATACACACAAGCATTAAAACCCGTTTCAAAAACCGTTTCAGCTCCTTTAAACAATAAGGGTAAAGGGAGGAAGTGGGAAAACTGTGGGGAAATGGATCAGTAAAAATAGGTCACTTGGTCATTCGATGTGTAATTTTTAGAAGAGAGATGTGTTTGCTACCATGTCCACAAGAGAGCGATATGCACCAATAAGAAGACTCACACTTTTACTGTTAAGCAGAGGTGGAAAAATCCAGATTTAGAAAGTAAAAGTCCTCCCTGGTATTTTGTTCCAATCACCTGGATTTTCTAATTAGCTCAGTCCTTCAGCCAGGCGGTAGAACTAAACAGTGAAATCTAAATGGCTGAGTTCATGGGTGGAAGAAACACGCGGCAGAACTTTTACTTTCTTAACCCTGGACTCGTCACTTCTGTTGTCAAGATACTCAGTACAAGCACGAGCGGGGTCCTGGAGTCACAGACTCAAGTGGCGGCCACATATGTCTGTATTATATATTTCATACATACATGTATGTATATTTTTATATGTGTATTTTATACATTTTTATACATTTTCTTACTAATAGGAAACCAGGATTCCCATAAAGAGGAGAATGAAAGTGAGGAGCTCCAATACTTAATATTTTCCTTGTCCACTCCCAGTCTGGGTAAGTTTGTGGTGTTATTCTAATTATAAAATGATTATGTTACTCTTGCCAGTATATGAGTTTTCTCCAATGATTTTACCTGATGCAGAATTTAAAGTCTGGGCACACATTACTTTATGAAAGGGGTGCAAAACTCTATTACTGGAGGGCTGGTGGTGGCTTTTGTTCCAACAAATTATACTGGCCTAATTTTCTAAACCGCTGTTATCAACAATGCTGTTCACTCACCAACATTGCTGGACAACAGTAAAATCCTTCTGTTAAAGATACACTGTCCAATCGACAGCTGTAGCTCCTAGCTCCGTCTAAAATGTCAGACCAAATAAATAATCGAGATGATTAAATCATTACAAGCAGTGCTGAGTAACACTGAATTCCAGCTGATCCTGTGGCGTCACTGCGTAAGAGATGCACACAGCTGATCCTGGCTGTCATTCTCAGTCCTGGGGACTGACTGTTTATGCTGGTTTTCCTCCCTACCATTATTGTAACTCTGAATAGTAATTATCTGTTAGTTGTTCTTAATGAACAACTTCCTGTCTGCTGAAGGATGACTTATGATTTTAAGGTTACATAATACATTATGCCAGAAATAGCTATGAGCAATAATAGCTGTAACTTCAAAAATTAAATGGGGAATAAAATTTAAGTCAATTACTGGACTGTGGAAAAATACCAACCCAGCGAACCTACAATTAATCTCAATGTGCCGTTTCATGAAGTGTCGCAATGTACTTTTCCATGTGTTGAGCTCTATGCTGAGGTGATAATCACATCCAAGCAGCTCAATCGAGTGTCCAGAAGGTACAGCTGTTTTTGGAGAAGCAGGACTGAGAATAATGTCATTTATTATGTTATTTTCAGTATTAGGACTGTGATGGTCCACATAATAATTACTTGGGATTGTAGGTGACGTTTATGTGAGTGGTAGCAAGGTGTTGTTACTGCTACTGAAGCAATTCAGTTATGAGTGATGTCATCAGCTTGTGTTGTTGCTGCTACTGAACAACTTCAGTTAGTAGAGGTCATCATTTTGTGTTGTTGCTGCTTGTGAAGAACTTCAGTGACTACAGTAAAGTCATTATTTTGTTATGTAGCCGAATTACTGTTTGATCTTTTCACCGCTGTTTGGTGTTGCAGACCCTCACAGACAACAACGGAGGCAGTTGAACCCCCAGTCTCGTTCTGTAAGTATGTTCTCTGGGATACTCAGGAGAACACCATAAGGATTTTCTGTTCATCTACGTATAATAATGCAGGCACTGCCTATCATATTGATACAACCAATAATAAACGGTTAAATGTTGTGTATGGATGGTCCATTTTGCTGAAAAATTTGAATCAGTAACGGTCAAAACTCACAGTTAATTCACAAATATTTAGTAAACTGAATACTTTTACCTCACTTGGTTGATGGCCTTGTTCATCAGCCAAAATATTTCTTCCATGTTCTAAGTTCATGTTAACAATAATTCTGATATGTCATATTTCTGCAGGAACAAGAAGAAAATGATAAAGTGGTCTATGCAAGCGTCTGCACAACGTAATATGGACAACTACTCAATGATTCAAATGGATAAATGAAAGAAAATGCCCACATTTAAAACTTAACATTTCAAGTCTGTTCAGTGCAACTCAAATAGAGATGGAAAAAGACAATCTGCAGATATTTCAAAGATCTGTTACTACGTAAATATGCCACTGTTGCATTCTTTCTTGCTAAGAAGCTTTTACTAGTATCTGATATTTTGAATATTTTGAATATTTTGAATATTTAGATTTTGACTGTGAACAACTCAGTTGTATTCTGGAAAATCTAAACATTAACAAGTTTTTTCTGTACTTTTTTTTGCAGTTTTTTGTTTATTTTTTTGTGTTAAAAAATGTGTACTTGTTGACTATTTAATGTATGAACAGGAGGGAGTGATATTGTTCAAGAAATAAGCAACAGAACAAAAAAAAAGCAACATATTTATATATGGGGTAGCAGTGTCTGCATATGGTGGTGTGCTCTTCAGTGTGCTTTTATCTGTTTTTAAGAAGTATACTTTTTATTTTTAATAATAAAGCAGCTGTGAAAGGAATTACATTATTCATTATTATAAGAACCCAAAATGAAATGCAGTTAGTGCCTGTGCTACTGACAGCACATGCAGCGTCTTCTGGGCCAAACCGTGTGAGATTTCTCTGTCCCTCAGCCCCAGTGTCACTGCAGGCAGAGCAGATTAAGCTGAGTCCTGATTAGCTGGCTGCCTCCAGCTGTTACTGCAGGCCCAATGAATCACTTCCCCCAGCCCTCTGCCTACAGTTACCACAATAATCACAGCTCTTCTTCAAAATGGGTTATATAAAACAATTCTCACTTCCTGTTTTTTGAGCCATTTCCAGTGAAGTATAACATGTTAAAAGGCTGGACAGCAGTAAGAAGGAGGGCTGTGCAGGGCATCAGCCATGGCAATGGTGACTGCCACACACAGAAAAGCAGACAAAAGACTTTAGCGTGCTGCATGCAAACGCAGCATCATGTTCCACTCCTGCCCGACAGTTCAGCGTCTTCCTCACCTTCCTCACCTTCCTCACCTTCCGTGGCAGCGTGTACCATCCATGCTCCGAACTTCACTGGTGAGATTCTCAGAGGAAACTTCAGTCCATCAGAGTGCTGTAGGTGGCACGGTCACTAACAGAGTTTCATTTTGTGTGGCAGTGTGTCTGGCAGTGTGTACTCTTGAGTTATCAATAAGCCGTGGTGCTTTGTGCTTTCAAAAATCAGCTTTTCATCCTTCTGCAGCACAACTGAACAACTGTGTTCTGGAACGTTCCGCACAGACTTGCTGGACATGTCAGTAGTGTCTTGCGGCATCTAACACGTTTACTTCAGGTTATAGAACGATGCCCCTTTTTTGTTCTGACTTGATATTTTAATATTTATTGGGAGTGACGTGTTCATAAATAAGATTAGGAATGACTAGTCCCTATTGGTTGCCAAATGTTTAGTACAGATTTTGTAACTTCCAGCTGGATTGTGATATGAAGTGAAGATCAAAGAGATGTATGTAAGGCACATAGAGTGCAGTGTTAACTCGCTGTGATTCTCGTCTGGTACAGAATCACTAACAGTGTCTCGTTGATTTTGGGCAGCAGCATCCCATTACATATCACTATTGGGTTCAAACATTCCCGTGCAATGGTATTTCTGTTAAGCCTGTTTCTTCCACTCAGCAGTTTTAATGGTTTGGTCAAGGCCCCTTAGTTCCAGTGAAGGTAAATCTTAATGCTACAGCACACAATCACATTCTAGACTATTTTGTGCTTCCCCAACACTTTGGGGAAGGGTCTTTCCTGTTTCAGCATGACAATGCCCCTGGGCACACAGCAAGGTCCATATAGAAATGGTTTTGTCAAGAACGGAGTGGAAGAACTTGACTGGCCTGTACAGAGCCCAGATCTCAACCCCATCCAGCACCATTGGGATCAATTGGAAAACCAACTGTGAGCCAGGCCAAATCTCCCAATCAGTGCCCGACCTCACTAATGCTCTTCTGGCTGAATGGAAGCTAATCCCTGAAGCAATGCTCCAACATTGAGTATAAAGCCTTCCAAGAAGAGTGGAGGTGGTTATAGCAGCAAAGGGTGGACCAACTCCATATCAATCCACATAATTTTGGATGAGATGTTTGATGTCTTAACTACTGCTTGTATTTTTTCCATAGACTGCTTTGTTGCCATTCTCGTTGTTAGTGTTAATCAGTTTAACCCTCAGGGTCCAAGTTGAACTATGCGGTTGTTCCCTGCACTTGGACCGGTACTTCTCTCTAGGGGTTTCATCATACTTGTTCCTGGTTATGGTTATACACTTTGTTGTACGTCGCTCTGGATAAGAGCGTCTGCCAAATGCCTTTAATGTAATGTAATGTAATGATGTCACATACTTATGGCCATGAAGTGTATGTTATTAATGTCTGGATATTTCTGATTGCAGTTCATTTCACAAAAAAAGTGTAACTGACTGAAATGGACATGATGGAAACTTGGGCTATGCTAATTATACTTGTCATGTAAAGAAAAAGAAAAACAAACAGAAAATGAATTATGATTTTATTTTGATGTGATTTTAGTAGAATTTATGCAGAACTATTTCCGACCAAGAGGAGATAAACTAACAAAAGCATCAAGAATAAAGAGTTAAAGACAAGCTGGTATTATACAGATACCAAACATAATAAAAAATTATTTAAAAAAGATACAAAAACTGCACGAATTGGAAGCAATCTAAAATAATACAGTGCATTTTATTCTGCATTCCTGAATTCCTGTGTTGCTCATTGAGAGCAACCTGACAAAATTAAGAACTACAAATTTATATGCCACTACTACTCTTGTCTTACTTTGGCTTAAAGCCTTAAGGTGTACAGTGTGTCATATCTGACAAGTTATGAGGACAAATAATTACTCTGCTTAGCAGCTTGCAAGCAGCCAATGGATATCCATTTAGATTGTGGATATTGTAACAGTTGGTTTCAGTACCAGGGTCCGCTGTCTTCATTCAAAACTGAAAAATGTTGAGCACTTGGCTATTGTGTCCCAGTGCTAGTCTGCTCACTTGCTGGGCGTCTCCTGCAGTACCACATAAGAACCTTTAGCATCCCCAGGGTGGCCAGCACTACAATCACCACCCTGACCACTGTCTCAGTGCTCCATCCTGTGTGAGAGAGAACATATGGTTACTGAGTCTAACGTAGTCTGTTCTCCGATTCAAACTGCAGTGTCTTAAGGCCTTAAGGCCATCTTAAGTCTCAGACCATGTTGGCCGTGTTGAATATTATCATGTTGAAGGTTGTGCAGTGGGTGAGGAAGGTGTGGTCAGAAGGTGTCACTACCTGGCTGTGCTGACAGTGGCCTAAGGTGCAGTGGGACCTGTGTTCTGAGCATGCTCTCTGTGAACACCGCACAGGCCCAGTGCAGCTGGTCTCTGCTCAGAATGGGTAGGGTGAGATTGAGCATCTTTTCTGGATGCCCCTCACTCAGGACCTCCTGCTTTACGAGCTCCCCCCTGCCCCCCTTCATCCGGAGCCAGGCCAGGGTCACAGAGCCGATCACCTGTGATATCTCACAGTTCAGCACAACTGACTGATTCCTGGACAGACCACCAGGGGGCTCTGCTGACACTACACAGACACACGCAGACACACACAAGGGAATTGTTTTTGATTATTTGTAAACCCATCCTCCTGCCATTAATTCAAGAAGTAATCTCTTATTTTTTTCTAGAATTATTTTTAATTAACAACAGACATTCAATAACAGACATTCATCGATTACATGCTTTGTTCATGACAAGAGTAAGTACAGCTTTCAATCTTCCCGCGTTTTCTGACCCCAAAGACTCCCCTTACCCTGAAGAGTTATCAGTGTTATATAGCTGAAATAGCTGTTATCCACATTACATTACATTACATTACAGGCATTTAGCAGACGCTCTTATCCAGAGCGACTTACACAACTTTTTACATAGCACTTTACATTGTATCCATTTATACAGCTGGATATATACTGAAGCAATGCAGGTTAAGTACCTTGCTCAAGGGTACAACGGCAGTGTCCTTACCCGGGATTCGAACATACGACCTTTCGGTTACAAGCGCAGTTCCTTACCCACTGTGCCACACTCCGTCCCACATAGCATGAATATCTTCCAGCGTCTTGAAACATCACCGGCGATATCCTCAAGGGGAAAAGTATTCCGTCGTAACCATCCGACGAGAACCTCTCTCCGTCAATCTCCGTAGAAATCCTGACCTTTCCTTCCTTCCCAACTGTTGCCAGAGTTTTTGTTTTTCCTTCAAAAAATGGCACCCAGGCCCACCTAGCTGTTCTGTGGTGGCTCGGAGACGCGCAGACGAACACGACTTCGGTGCTGTCAGAGCTGTCTCTGTACAGGTTATACGAGGTATGATACGTATCTGAAAAATGAAGCACACAGAAGCCGTTAGAAAAGCCACCGATATTTGGACAGCTGTGGAAAAAAATGGTTAAGTACTGTGCGGTTTTACATTTGAGAAGATTCGTTAAAAAAAACATCAGGATAAGGGAAGAATAATTCGTCGCCCTCACCTTTCCTGACGGAGAGCGTATTGCTAACGTTGTGTAGAAGCAGTCCGTTCTGCTCGAGCGAGCAGCTGTACCTTCCCTCGCTGTGTTCATCAGCGCTGTGGATGATGATGTGGGCTGCGTTTTTGTGGGAAAGGGTGGTGTTAGAAGTGTGAGGTCCTTCTTTTTCCCAGCGTAGTGTGGCTGAATCCTGCAGACGCGACACCGTACAGCTGGCGCTCACGTCCGCGCCTCGAGAGAAACTGGACCACAGGGGCGGCTCCACTGCAGGAAGAGAGGGGAGAGCTATGCTCGATATGGCGGTTCTGTTACTCTGGACGGATATAAGGGTTCAGACTATGCTCCGATTCTAGTTCGGCGTTGATGTCTCTGCAAACCTTCCATTCAAACAGCAGGGAGGATGTGGTGTATTAGCTGTTGCACACCCTTCTCAGAGTACAGCCGGGTGGCCGGGGTATGGGTAAAGTTTTTCTGGATGTTGGTTCATGTAGGGGTCGAGGAGAATGTGGGGGCTGACTATCCGGTGAAACGGTAACTAGGGAGGGCACTGCCGGGTCTGGAGGTCTCGTTGCGTCGGGAGGAAGCTAAAGGGGTAAAGTTAAAGCTGCAGTGAAGCCGAGGGGACAGGAAGGGTGGGGCAGGGAGAGCCGGGGTCGACACCTTTATCTAACATAGAGACAGGTGGGGAAGGGGAGGGTGTCTGGAAGGGATAATACGGATGAATCCATGAGATCCAGGATGAGGTTGGGGCGTACGCAACTGAATGGGACATTGGAACTTATGGGTAAACGTAACGGGGCTATATGATTATTATTATTATTATTATTATTATTTTGTTTTTACTTCAGTATATATAATTATAATTATTACTCCAGCCCAGTAGGTGGTGGTAATTCACCCATGTTGATGGCTAATCGTCAAAAACTGAAGACGAAGAAGAAGAAGGAAAACGAATCCTCGCGATATTTCGACATATTACCGATGGTCATCCAGGGTCATCCACAAGACAGGGCACCGTTGATAACTAGACTGAGGTATGTTTTAAATACTTTTAGTTTCACTTTGGCAGTGTTATTAAATTAACACTTTCTACGGTGGCTTGGCCATAAAGGTTATGCCAGTAGCGCTCATTTGTACATTGAAACGTATCTGGGACGAACGTGACGGGCGAGTGCAGGAACATTAATTTATGGAAGACGGAGAAGAATTAAGCTAATGTCGGTGGGCGTACTGTGCTCACAGGAGATGAGGTTACATTTGAACTCTTATAGTGTATATGTGCATCATCTCTGATCAGTTTTTATACTGGGTGTTACCTATGGGTATCCATTCATTGTCTGCTGCTTGTTATTGTATGGTTGGTATGTAAGGTGATCGCTTTTTCCCTTTTGTGAAATAGGCTACACTCTTATAATGCATGCGTGCATTCGTTTTCTTTACCCTTTCTTACTTTTGCGTTTGCGTTGATTTGGTTATTTTTGATGAGTGCAGATATGGCGATCGCGGAACTGTAAAAGCATTGTTTAATCACTACGCGCATCACTGCTATTTAGCCTATCTGGTCCACGTTGGTGCGTTTTCTGTGGTAGCCACACCTGCGGCCGGCCCCATGTTCATCGGCACTCTGATGAGCAAGGCGCTTTAGAAGCTACAGAAAAATTCAAATTCTGCCATATTGTCCAAACCGTTGGGTTTTTTAAACGAACCAGCTCCAACCCCCCCCCCCCCCCTCTCTGTGGTATGAGGCCGATTAAGAATATCATTTCTGGCCCTGATTAAAAATTTGAAATTGGAAATAAAAGGGAATCGTTGTTGTCAAATGGAAACTTGTTTAAGTACCATCATTTTAAAGGACATATGGGAATGCAGTGTGCATGTCTGTTCGTGTATTGAAGATTAAAATAAAAATATTAGACAATCGTTGTCTTTTGGTTAGTTTTTGAACACGGCTCATTTTTTTTCTTTTTTTTTTTTTGAGTTAATTTTATATATCGACAATGTGACCTCTTTAAATACAAACTTACCTTTTAAAGCGAAGACTTCATATCTGGCAATTAAAACATTCTCTGGTCTTGTTTGTGAAAAAGAAAAAACACCTGCGTTTTGGAAGAGAGGCTCCATGGAGATCTCAAAGTCCTCGCCATTTTTAAAGAACTTATCGATGTGGGTCCATGAAAGCTTTTCGTTTGAGGACTCAATGACTGCAATTTTGACAGTTTTGTTGTTGTGTTGGTGTGATGTCCTCTCCCAAATGAACTCTCTTCCAGATGTTACAGATGGTACAGACAGAGTTATGCGTTCTCTTTGAGCACAGCTGAAGTAGATATTTCTCTTGAGCACTGTCAGGGGGGGGAAAAAAAACATCACACTATTACCAACCATCACAATCTTTGTAGATTGTTATATATATATATATATATATATATATATAAGTGCTACTTGACTTTTTCAGTTTGGTGCCAGAGACTTAGCCTATATAAAATCTGTCTAAACCCTGTATTTAAACACCCAGGTTGAGAGTCTGTGAATAATCAAAACTCTTATTGAGGTCAGAACGTACAAATAATATTTTTTTAATAGATATGTTAAATTACTGAATGAGCCCCTTCTTATCTGAACTGGAACAGGAACTCACACACTCTGGGCCCGTAGTCTCAGATATGAGGGTGTGTGCTGTGACATCAGTTGACTCTGATTGGCTGAGAGGCCGGAGTGGTGGGACACGTTTCTACAGAGTTAGGGTTAGGTCTAAATTTGTGTGGTTTCCATGGGATACCGCTGTATTATGCTCGCTCCCACCCACAAGCTACAGTTTGTCATCCGCAATACGGACACACCCCCGGCCTGCACTACACTTCCACTGTAGTACTGTGTGTAAAACAATTCCTGGTTCACTGATGAGAGCAGTCGCAATAAAGATGCCGCTGAGCGGAGAGGGGAAGATGCATTGCAATTTATGTTCAGTTTCCCCTTTGAGGTATAAGATAAGAACTTTCTAATGACCTGTTTGTTAACTAAACACTCTGATATGCTGATATAACAACCGCTACCGGTTATTGAAAGCAATGGAGTTCTAGAACACTGACTTATAATTAAAAACAAAACATTCCATAGAACCGACTCTTCGAAGGGTTAAATATACATGCATTTTCAAAGTATTTACACTTAAATATATATGCATACTGTGACTTTTAAAGACCATTTATGTGTTTTCCACTATTGTTGGCCTACTTAAGAAAACCACCCTCATCTTTGATCTGCACTACACCTCGCTAAAATATTCTCAATATTCTCTTTTTGCATAATTTCTGAGCCAGTTAGCCTACCTTTTATGATTAACTTGCCATCATACAGCCAACCACACAGCAATAAAGTTAATTGTTAACCAAAAACCATAATTCGCTGTACTGGCCCTTGTGTGCTTTACTGTCGTCTTTTAGTGGCAGTGTAGCACAGTGGGTAAGGAACTGGGCTTGTGACCGAAAAGTCATACGTTTGATTCCTGGGTAGGACACTGCTGTTGTACCCTTGAGCAAGGTACTTAACCTGCATTGCTTCAGTATATATCCAGCTAAATAAATGGATACAATGTAAAAAAAAAAAGTGCTATGTAAAAAGTTGTGTAAGTCGCATTAGATAAGAGCGTCTGCTAAATGCCTGTAATGTAATGTTTTAGTGTGCTTTTAATTTAACATTCAACATTCATTATTTTCAGCTTGGAAAATAGAATGAAAATTTGCATAGTGTGACCATACTATAACATCATTATAGCCCTAAGGTGTTATTATTGTCAGAGCAAACCATTTTATGAATTCTGTCATTGACCTCAGACCGGATCATCATAGTTAAACCGGAGTAGCACCTAGTCATCGATCTCCCTATTTCTCCCAACCTTTTACGGTGTGAGATCAGATGTATCTGACCAGAATGTTCTAATGCTGATATAACATGAATCAATACAGGTAACTGAAAGCAGTGGGGTTCTAGAACACCAAGAATCTCGAAGAAACCTTCCTGGGAAGAAAAAAAAAAAAAAAAAAACAGCTCCTCAAATGTGTTAGTGGTTCAGGGTTGGCCCGACAGATTGCAATGACCGTGACTTGGTTGATTTTAATAAAATATCCTCACCCGTGTCAGAACAATGTAGTGAATAATAACATGCATATGACAGTCATACATCGTTCGCACCCAGAAATGTGTAACTCCAGTCTTTAAATCATGTGGTTATGGTTATGATTATACACTTTGTTGTACGTCGCTCTGGATAAGAGCGTCTGCCAAATGCCTGTAATGTAATGTAAGGACGGAGTGTAGCACAGTGGATAAGGAACTGGGCTTGTAACCGAAAGGTCGTAGGTTCGATTCCCGGGTAGGACACTGCCGTTGTACCCTTGAGCAAGGTACTTAACCGAAATTGCTTCAGTATATATCCAGCTGTATAAATTGATACGATGTAAAATGTATAAATGGATACGATGTAAAATGCTATGTAAAAAAAAAAAAAAGTTGTGTAAGTCGCTCTGGATAAGAGCGTCTGCCAAATGCCTGTAATGTAATGTAATGTAATATGGTTGCGCTGGCCGCTGCAGGTTGGTGATGTGTGAATGATGCGGATTCATCCCTAAAGGGACGGCGAAACTCACCCTGAGCAGCGAGACTGTGGCCGCATCCAGACGTCCACAGCAGAGTGAACCACAGTACAGTTCCCATGGTGCCCTGCGCTGGTCCCATGGTACCTGCCCGGTCCGCGCCGGCTTTGAGCTCCCGTTCGACTGGCGATTTTAGCCGACGAGGATGTGCTCTGTAAGAGGAATAGGGAGAGGCATCGACACGTGAACCACCACAAAGGAAGTTGCGCTTTAAAAAAAATTAAAAAAAACCCAGAGATGCAATGACAGTTCCTGCATTGCAACAGACTGAGAGACGTGTTGCGTTCATTCTGCTTCTGCAAACGAGCACTCACCGAGTAAACATTATCACTGAGTAGAGACTGTGGTACAGAACACAAATACCACAGAAACCGTGATTAAATTAGCATTATTTTAGTTTCTGAACAGTTTTTTTTTTGTATTTATTTCAGTCCTGCACATTCTATAACACATCTCAAGGTCAATGCACACTTTATTATCTCCGACAGGGGAAATTCAAGTGCTTATTGTATGCAAACAAGGTAAAATGAAAATTATTTGGTCATAGTCGTTGGAGGAAACCATTTTATCTATTCAGGCACTAACTGGTTCATTTATTGATCTTACTGCTGTACTTTACAGGCATTTTAGCAGATGCTCATGTCCACAACTTTTTACATAGCATTTAGATTGCACCCATTTATACAGAAGGATATATACTGAAGCAATCCAGGTTACGTACCTTGCTCAAGGGTACAACGGCAGTGTCCTATCTAGGAATCTAACCTTTTGGTTACAAGCCCATTTCCTTACCCACTGTGCTACACTGCCGCTCAGCAAGCTTTGCTGTAAGGACAAAACTCTGATCAAACCTGGTTGTTCTCATTTCTCATTTCCTTTGCTCTGGCTGCTTGTTTGGAGCCTGCTGTGCAGAGGGTGTGCCAGGGCCTCTGTGCGGGTTTGCCTGGCCTGTTTCAGAGTGAGATCTTAGCACAGCGAAGCAGCTGCCACCTGATCACACCCAATGACTTCATGTGCACCAATTCACCATGCGTGGCACTTTTACTTCAATACTATTTAGTCTGTTTAGATACCGAGTTCTGTAAGTAATCAGAGCACTAGGTACAATTTAGTCAGGAAAATTGTTGGAGCCTTGTTGGGCTGAATGGCCTGTTCTCCTTGTTGCGTTAATTTATCTTGGGTGCGCATGTTGCCAAAAACACAAATTTGACCAAAGGAACAGGATGCTCTGTAAAAACAGCTTCACAAAATGGTTTCCATAAAAAGGAACATGCAGCTAGTGCAACTTCCTGACCTTTGAAGGGGCACGCTCTTTTAAGTTGAGCTGGTTATCCATCTCCCTCTCTAAGCATTTATTTAAGTGTCAGCAATGGGTGCATTATTAACTGTAGGGACAGGGATATCTTCTTTAACTTAAAAAATAAAATAAATAAAAATCAGTGACCAATTAGACGACCTTTGTTGCGCTCACATTAACCTTGGGGCAGTTGTCTGAACACCAGTTGATGAGATTCCCTACCTCCTACTCCAAACACAACCATGGAGGTAGACACCGGCTCTGCACAGTGAATAAACTAATAATAATAATAATAAACTTCATTTATATAGCACCCTTCATATCATAAAATGCAGCTTAAAGTGCTTTACAAGAGAAACAATAGAAATCAGTACCACAGGTATTAAGATAAGATAAAAATATAAATAAAATAAATTGATAATGATAGTAGCAGAAATTACGTAAATTAAAAAATAAATAAATAATAAAGAAAAAGCATATACTAATTAAAATAAAATAATAGTAATAAAATAAATTGATAATGATAAAAACAATGCTAAGATAAAAAAACATAAAACAAGTATAAGAAATATCAAATAATGGTGTTAAAATAAAAAGGTGAAATTAATTGAAAGCAAGATCATAAAAATGGGTTTTGAGCTGTTTTTTTAAAACTATCAACAGAGGTTGCTTGTCTTATTTGTAATGGGAGTTTGTTCCAAACCTTTGGTGCATAAGAACAGAAAGCTGCTTCACTTTCAAAAAGTTTACTTGTCTCCAAGCGTAAAAAACGGATAAAAGGTCTTTATTAAATGGGCTATAACAGGGCAATGAAACGGACTGACGTGTGTTTCTCAGCTGTTTGACAGCCATGGCAGAGTCGTCTGGCTTCCGGAACCCCACCGGTACAGGGGTGCGGTTCCGGAAGGTACCCCAAGGCATGAGGGGGAACTGGGGCTCCGCTCCCATCGGCGTGCAGCGCGTTCGTTTTGGGAGTGAACACAGGCCCTAGTGGCCCCCTGTGTTAACGCAACGGTCTTACGGGAGGAAATGGCCGCATTAAGCCTGACTTGCTGAGTGTGATTCAGGAGAAAATTATAATTTTAGGGGTTAACCTCTGCCGGAAGCACCAGCTTCCCCCGCCAATGCGTGCGGTCGGGACGGCTTGGCCGAAATGGCACGTTCAGAGCACGTTTCCCTCGTTTGCGATTAAGCAGTCGGAAGCTGAGAACCTTTGAGCTTTGGAGCCTCGACTGTACAGTAACCCCACGCAACAGGAGTCTCGCCAGTACCCTCTATTATCTCAAGAAATCTGCATGAATGCAAGAGCAAAAAAAAATCATGCGAGAGCGCCAAACTGCATTATCGCGCTCGTGTTCTTGCAGTATTATTTCTTATGCGTACATAATATTATGTAATGTTCAAGAATATCAGCAAACAAAATTTTTTCCAACCACAGTTAGTTAAAAGAGAGTACAGTTGTTACAGTTACAGTTGAATTAACAATGGACATTTTGCTGTGTTCAAATATAGCCGATAGGTCTTGCCAAAGGGTGTACGTTCAGCATTAGTGCTTATGCAACGGGGCGCAACCCTATGAATCATTTGTGTGAGCCCTTACTGCTGAAAGCTCGTTACACTCCTCTGTGATGGTGTTCTCTGAACTCTTCCACTTGCTGTTTCCATTTTTAAATATTTTTTCTGGGCTTTTTTCAGCTTTATTGGACAGAATAGTGTAGAGAGACAGAAGGAACTAGGAGGAGAGAACGGGAGAGAGAGAGAGAGAGAGGTGGGACTCGAACCGCCGATGTCGCGGCTCGCGATTAGCGTGTGGTAAGCGGTAAGGGGCCCCTCTCCCACTTGAATAAACCCTACACTCCCAACTTGAGGTGCTGGAGTGCCAATACTGTATGTGTTAGGAATCTGAACAGGCATGAATTTCCATTAACACGGGAAGTCGGTCCTCTGAAATGGAAAATGTCTTGCTTGTGCTACAGTTTCCTGTTTTTTTTTTATTTTTAAAAATTTAACTCCAGCCCTGCCCCTCTTTCCATTGTTTGCTCCTGTCACAGGAGTTTTCAACCTTTTCCGATCCAGGGACCCCCTCCCAGGTTGAAAAGGCATCCAGGGTCACCCTCCATCATAAGTTAAAAAGTTAAATAAGTTAAAACTCTAAAAGTGCTTTGCTTTCATACTCTCTGAGGTTTATTGATATCCCTCCGATTTTCCTTTAAAAAAAAAAAAAAAATTGCCTGTTTTTACATTAAGCTGCCTAATTGTCCTTCTGGCCGATACTATGTTTATTGTGGTCAGTCGCTATTGTGGTATCATGGGCAGTTATGGAAGACCCATATAGTGAATGCCCAGATAATCGATTGATAATTAAGCTGCCCAAAGCGTTTTATCAGGATCAAAGCACGGTACGTGCGCCTTATTATTTGTATAAAGCCGCAAGTCGTGAACGGAATTTTATTTTTATTCTTGGTGTGGACGTTAATTTAGCCTGTCTTTCTGGGGATTTTTTCTTGGGGGTAGGTCCAGACTCCAATGTCTGTGCATCTGTGGACACCCTTCGCCTGTAGGCTAATTGTGCTTAGTAGGCTACTCCAGACTTGTTATAACCATTCATTCAAGCGGCCCCTCGTGTGCTTTTATTAAAACGGTAGCCTCTCTTCATTAAAATCCCAGCTGACCTATTTCTCTCTGTTTCTCATTTGGGCTACGTGCTGGTCACTCCCACATCTAATTCTGCGTTGACTGGCAGTTAACCGCTAATTTATGTGAATTTATGTGATGTGAATGTCCACTAAGGGTGTCGCCGTTCTGTTTCTTTACAGAGCCGGACGGACGCAAGATCGCTAGTCACTGTTTACTGACCTGCGCTGAGCGTTCAAGTTGTGACAGCTGCTGAACTTTGGGCTGAAACTCTGCCGGAGTCTTTGCACTGGACAAGTATTGGGGGCGTGTTTTTTATTCAGGGCGTGTTTTTAATTCAGCGAGCCTGCTCTCTCTCTCTCTCTCAACCAGGAAACGTTTCTCAAGAGCGCTGTCAGTCCTTGCATTTCTTTGTCGCTACGCGAACATGGCTCACCGTCTGTTTGAGGACAAGGAACATGCTTCCGCCTACCAGAAGTACAGAATCTCCCCTTCAGAAACGCTGATGGGAAAAGTCGTGGATTTCCTGGAGAAAAAGGTAGGTACGACTGCGCGCCAACTGACTGGGAAGATAATGGCAAAATAATAGTTACTGTATGAAGTAAAAACTGATTTAAAATATATATTTGGGCTCAACGGACATGCACTTTCACAAATGTGAAGAAACCCCTTTTCACTTTGTGATAGTTTTATGTGACTTCAGCTTAAAGTTGCTGCATGGGGGAAAATAAATAAATAAATAAATGGATGCTGGCTAAAATCCCTCCTACTCCTCCTATCCTTATTTAAGCTTTGTGGTCCATGGCAGCACACGTGACCAGTTAGTCATACCTTTTTTTCAACGAGATTTTAACATTTAGTGTTATAGTGACCTGTTTTATCTTTGAATGGCCTAAGCTAGTGTAATTGATTTTGAGTGTTTCACGTCACATGCTTACCCTCTATAAAGCAAATATTTGTTTTACAGTTTTTACAGTTATTTGCTTTCACTTGTTCTTCGGGGGTAGGAGCTGTAGGTTTTTTGTTACTGCATTTCTTGAGCAACGTGCAGAGTTTGTGAGCCGAATGGAACAGATAGCATCTCTTAGTAGATATGCATCTACGGGCTTTGCACACGCGTATAATTCAGCATTTCAGTTCTGTGTGCCCCACTCATACCAGTTCTGTCCTGTCTGCTGCACCTGCATTGCCCCGGATAAAACTCTTTTCATACAGGTGTTGCATCAGCGCGGTTCCGTAATGCCTGCATCTGTGTGCGGCTCGTCGTGTCTGTCGCGCCGTGCCTTGCGTGTTTCCGCAGAAAGGGAAGCCGTTTGATCTGGCGGTGGACGTGGGCTGCGGTTCGGGACAGGGGACGGTTCTTCTCGCCCCGCACTTCAAGCAAGTAATCGGGACGGACATCAGCCCCGCGCAGCTGGAGATGGCCAGGGCCTGTAGCTCCGCCCCCAATGTCTCCTATAGGTCAGAACCAGGGGAGGTGATTGCATTCGTTCCTTCGCGTCTCCTTTGAGTGTTGGCTCTCCTCTGACATACTGGGTTTGTTGCAATGAAGTTAGGGTAGCATGCTGATAGCGTAAAGATCTTCACAGGAGGCAAAGCCTGAGTTCCAAGGTTAACAGTGGGGCCATTGTTTCTTTGCCAGGTCGCCATGGTTTCCGCACATGCTCAGCTGGAGCTGGCCCCAGCAGCCAATCAGCTTGTTTGGACATTGTGCCATTCTGTGCTGGCTCAAAGCGGTGTGAGCACTATCCGAGCTGAATGATGGTAACAGGCATTACAGTAATGTGTGTGTGCGCGCGCCTGTGTGTGTGTGTGTGCATGTGTATGTGTGTGTGCGTGTGTGTGTGCGCGCCTGTGGGTGTGTGTGTGTGCGCATGTGCCTGCGGGTGTGTGTGTGTGTGTGTGTGTGTGTGCATGTGTGTGTTTGTGCATGCGTGCCTGTATGCGTGTATGTTCAGAGGTACTGTATGGACAAGTTTGGGAACCTCCGGTCAAATTGCAGTTGTGTTCACTAAGTGAAAAGAAGAAGCTTGTGTGACATATTTCTGTAAATTTCAATGCACAATTACCTTGTATTAGATTGTAAAAAAAAAAAAAGTCTTAAAATCAGAAAATAAACAGTAATTTATTTGCTGAATTGGTAAGGGTTTGGTACTTTAGAGTGGTATTTTGAAAAATGAGTCAGCAAATGTTAAAAAAAAAACAAACAGAACTGAAATGTGGCGGTCATTGTATGCATGATAAAATTCCAAATCTCTCATACTCAAATTCTTGACCTTTGTCCACACAGTCAGAGGTCTGTTAATTTCTTTGCCCTCTCATGCTGCACGGACTATGGGCAGTGCAGTGGGCGTATTGACTTATAAACTGCTTTATAAATTACTTAAATATGGGTCTGCACACCTCTGACCCGGAACACAGGCATATCTGTGCACAGGAATGTTCCTTCTCAGAGTTTTACTCTCCGTTTTCACAAACAGAATCTCTGACCTCTGCATCTTACTCTCTCTGTACAACGAGGGAACTGGGTTTTTTTGTAACAGTGAGGTTGCAGGTTTCAGTCCTAGGTTTCCAGGTTTTTGGGGCCAATGCTGCTGTGTTCTTTGAGCAAGGTTGCAAACCCCGACTTGCTTCTGTAAATATCCAGCTGTGTATATCCATGCATCCATCCATCCATTATCTTTGCCCGCTTATCCTGGTCAGGGTCACGGGGGGGGTGGTGCTGGAGCCTATCCCAGTGTGCACTGGGCGAGAGGTGGGAAAACACCCTGGACAGGCCGCCAATCTATGACGGGGCACACACACACACACACACACCCCATTCACTCACCATCCAATCTCACACTCATACCTATGCAGGCATGTATTTATATATAATATATATATATAATTTTTTTTTTTAAGAAGCAAGCCTTCTCTGTGTCTCTGCTGTAGAGCACTGTCCACATGCTCATAACAACTCGAACCGGTTTGACTTCGGCGGTTCGAGTCCGACCGCGCGACCTTCTCCCCCTCTCTCTCTCTTCCCCCGTTCTCCCCGTCTCTCTCTACACCTGTCCTGTCCGACGGAGCTGAAAAGCCCCAAAAGCAAATTTAACGGGAAACAAAAAAGGGCCTTCTCACCGTCACTGTGTTTCCAGGGAGAGCGCGGCCGAGGACCTGCCCTTCGCCGACGGCGCGGCGGACCTGGTGACGGCGGTGACGGCCGCACACTGGTTCGACGTGCCGCGCTTCCTGCGCGAGGCCGACCGGCTGCTGGCGCCGCGGGGCTGCCTGGCGCTGCTGAGCTACACCATGGACATGGAGCTCCAGTACGGGGAGGAGGACTGCTCCCGCAGGCTCAACCAAGTGTGCAGAGAGGCGAGTGCTCAGTGCCTGCGCGCGCCCCGGGACGAGCGGCGTCGCCCGCAGCGTACACACACACACACACGCGCAGCGTACACACACACACACGCGCAGCGTACACACACACCCACACGCGCAGCGTACACACACACACACACACAGCGCACACACACACACACACACGCAGCGCACACACACACACACACACATGCGCAGCACACACACACACACACACATGCGCAGCGCGTTTGCACGCGTGAGAAAGACCGCCCCCACAAGCGCGCACATACACATACACGCATGCACACACACGCGTGCACACACACGCACATACAAGCACACACGCGCGCGCACACACACGCTCATACACGTATGCATCGTGCCCTTGCAGAGAAGAATCGCGTGTGAAATTTGCCTTTTCACACAGGGATTTAAGATTTTCTCTTTTGCGAATTTAAATATTCACATGTTTGGCTTTTTTTCCACCTGTGAATGAAAATGTCTGCATGCGGAAAGGAACGAGGTCACACTGAGTCATGTGCATCTTCACGTCGCTGACTTTTTAAAAATGTGAACTGCAGTTTTCACACGTGAAAACCAAACGTGTGACTTGAGATGGCATAGGCTAGCTTCTTCTGCTCTCATTTTATAACTGTGATTATTTTTATAGTTCACGTGTGCACTTTTCACATGTTGGGTGTTCACATGTGGTTTTTGCACACGTGGTTTTTGAACACGTGGTTTTTGAACTCGACTTGATTTTTTTTGGTAATACTCGCACACACATCATACAGTGAGTAGAGCGACTGAGGTCAGCTGACCGCCCGTGGCCTGTCAGTGCCAGATTGCACAGAATTCCAGCCCCGTTGCTGCAGAACTCAAGTCGCTGGATTGAGAGGGAAAGGTTGCCCTGGACTCATTTTTGGTAGTCATGTGATTATGTGTGTCCCGTCCCGAATCACACTGAGGAGTTGTAGTTTCCGGGGCATACCTGAGAAAATGACTGGGCATCACAAATTTTGAGAAAAGTCAAGTTAAGGAGCATTAAGCTTTGGAAATAAAGCTTGGAATAATGTTATGTAAAAATCTTAAATGCAAATGTTCATTTTAAATGTCCTTAAAATGTCAGATTTACATGTTTTGCAAGTGCACCTTGCACCTTGTCTTGGTTTAATCCCCTGTAAGCGATTGAACAGTAACTCTTTTGGGTTTATTGTTTGAACAGTAACTCTTTTGGGTTTATTGTTTGAACAGTACCTCTTTGGGTTTATTGTTTGAACTGTAACTCTTTGGGGTTTATTGTTTTAACAGTAACTCTTTTGGGATCACTGTACCCACAGTTATACGCGGCCTTGTGGACGTATCGCAACCCTCACCTAGAAGCTGACTCCGTCGCCCAGTACAAGAAAATCTTTGACTCCATCCCGTACCCAGAGAAGGAATGGTGAGACCCCCCTGCTTACTGAGTTCTTTAGTCGCAAAGGAAACTGCAGAGTGAGACAGTGCCACTCGGTGGTCGTATTGCTCATTGCATTGGCTGTAATGGTGTCAGTAGGTTCTGTAACACAGTGGCAAATTTGTGATGTGTAATGACTCCAGATGTTACTGTGTTACTGCCTCTGTGAATGAGTGATGTGTAATGACTCCAGATGTTACTGTGTTACTGCCCCTGTGAATGAGCGATGTGTAATGACTCCAGATGTTACTGTGTTACTGCCCCTGTGAATGAGTGATGTGTAATGACTCCAAATGTTACTGTGTTACTCTTCCCAGGAACGACTGCGTGTGGGAAAGGAAGAAAATTACTCTGGGCCATTACATTGGTATGGTGCAGTCCTTCTCCAACTACCAGACTATGCTGAAAAAGGACCCAGAAAAGGCCAGGAGGCTGTCCCAGGACTTCACAGACAAGTGGGCCCCCACCCCCCCGCCAACACCTCCCCCCCCCCCCCATACCTTCGCACTGCTTCTTAAGGGGATAGATGTGCGTCAATTGTACAATGGAACTTTCCAGTTTATAATACAGTGTCAATCACATTTTATAGGTCATAAAACATATTAAACTAGCATTGAAGACAGTGTCTGTTCTGATCTGAATAAATATGCCTTGTAGTAACACATAAAAAAACTCTCTTGGAAACGTTCCCCGATTCGATGACGGCTAGACTCTAAAATTCGATAAAAATGATTTGTGAAATGATATAATTATTAGGGCGAAGGAGTGGCTTCTCTTGAAAACGCCGCGGTTGTCTCTCTTCCTCTCCAGGTTTCTGGCAGTCATGGGGGCCTCCTCGGTGGAGACGGAGGTCGTCTTGGGGGTGAGGTATTTCTACGTGCTGGCCCGCAAGCCTTAGGCGCGGCCACGCTCCGGCTGCGTCCCTGGCCTGAGGCTAACGCACCGATCCGCTGTCTTACTCGTCCGGCAAATGGCCGACAGCCGTAGTTCACGTGAGCGCACACGTTGAAAGCTATCACACGCACGCCAGCATAAATAACAAAACAAAGAGATTAAAAGAGATAATCATTATCGTATACTGTGTACGTTAGCACGTATGCCATCCACCAAGTTACGGTTTATACAGCACCGAGAGTTTGGCACTCTTAAGGGTTTCCTACTGAAAGAATCGCAACGACCGCAGACTCTCAGCCCGTAAGAACGTTAGCTTCTGTACCTTCTGACCTTGTGTAAATGTGCAGCATTCAGATACAACCCGCACAATAAAGCCTCAAACCTGGGTTATTTTTGTGTTCTTCTCCTTCTTCCTCTTTTTTTTTTTTTTTCCCGCCGATTTCGTCATCGCAAACGCTCCAGTCCCACAGCCAGCATTTCTCCCCATTGGGCGTTTAGCTGCACGTTTAGCCAATGACGACTGATCTGATCGAAGTAGTCTGATGGAAGTGGATAATTGCAGGATATGTGGTTAAAATGGACATATAAGGAAGCGCACGCGTGATGCGATTTCAGCCAATGGAACATGTTTTTAAAAACTTAGTGATCGCCATGACTTGGCCTCTGATGTGGGGAAAAAAAAATATTAATGCAAACTAAAAATCATATTTTCGCTAAATAGAAACTTTGCATTTACAGGAAACTTACCCTGTGAATGATGTATGAAGAAGCTATTTCTGGCTGTTAAAACACATCTCCAAAGGGAAAGTGGAAATGATTTATTTATAACACTGTTATTACAGTGTTATTAACATTCGACCAACTTCAAGTGAACTTCAGCCTATCCCCCCAGTGTTTTTATTTTTGTTAAGGCTTGCTTCTTAATAATCCAATCCGAACAGCGTGGCACGCGAGCATGCTTGGAGGCAGGCCCCATCCTTCAAGCAATTGGCCACTCAGGATGAACATCTGTGCCTATTTTGTGTTCGGAGTCTCCGTTGTTTGTGCAGATTTTCTAAGCATTCCTGAGTATTTCAGAAGTGAATTCAGGTCAAATGACGCGTGTACGTTTGTAACTGTTTGTGGTTGGCTTGGCTTGGCTTGGCTCGGCGATGGCGGCTGCTTCTTAATCAGGGCAGTCTAAAAGAAAAATAACCCGGGCTGTTGTTGGGTCCGGTTGAGGTCAATCCGAAAACCCTCCATCTACCTCTGACGCCATCGGCTGCTTATTCGAAAGACCGATGTACAGACCCGTTGATGAGCTGTTCAGTTCTAGGTTGTGATTTATGAACCAGAAAGCACTGTGACGTAAGTACTGTAGAATCTCGGTTTTCAGCACGGAGGTCAGCGAAGGTACAAAGGTCTCCCTGGACAGCGGTCCTGACCATATAAAGAGAATCTCGATAAGCCCCCCACCCCCGGTCTGTGATGGCAATACAATACATGAGGTTTCTGCAATTTTCACCATTGCTGGGATTCCCGGTGTCACCGAACATATGGCTGTCAAAGCTCATGTATTTTTTCATTACTGTAGTTCGGAGGTCAGCAGTTGAGATCAGTTTAATTCAGCTTTATTTGTATCGCGCTGTTTACAGAGACACATTCACAAAGAAGGAAACAAGATGGCGTTTGCCACCGGACCCCGTGACCCGTGGTAATACAACAGCAGGGCTGAGGCACACATGACGGATGGGCCTGTTACTGGGTTAAAGAGGAAAATGATGAATTGCAACTTTCCCTCTAATTGCCCAGGAGTGTGTTTTCAGAAATTAATCTCGGAGGATTAATTTTAGAACCCAACGCCCTGGTCGTTTTTCACGGAGGCTACAGGACATTGATTCCGTGCCTTTTTTTTTTTTTTTTTTTTTGCAAGCCTTGTGTAATGGAGAAAAATTGCAGTTGAGCATTGTGTGTCCAGAGTCCGTATGTTTCAAGATTGTTTTGCTTGGTTTTTTTTTAGTTAGTTTTTTTTTTTTTTTTGGTGCAGTGCGTTCGCCAAATTAACAAAGGGAAACTCGTCTTTCGTTAAAATGCATTGTTCGCTGCAGAAGAGGCTGAGAGAATGTTGTGCTCATACATTCTGGTTCTCATTCAGCGCTGTCTCACACACAACAATATTGAAAAGTTAACCGCGAATGCGTGTCCATTACAGTCTTTAAAAAATAAAAATAATAATAATAAAATAAAAAATAAACTGTTTATGTGACTGTACTACACTCATTCCGGTACATCATTCAGTTTGTTGAACTAGAAGTGCATTTTCAATCTTGTCCATTAGATGGCAGTGTTTGGACAGGCTGCACGGACTGAGGACGCCTGAAAGTGAGCATTTCTCTTCGCTTTTTTAAATTTGTCATACCAGATAGGGTGAATTTTGAATAATTAAAAATATTAAATCCAAACCAGTCATGATGAGGATGACTAATTGAACTTCTGAATGCATTTGACATTAAAGTTGTGACCTCCAACTTTTGAAAATGAAAATCCGTTTTTTTTAGTGGTACGGCATGTCATTAAGCCAAGAGCTACTCCAGAACTCTCTCTGTTTTCAAGTCTTCCTGTTTGTAGAGATGGACAGTGATCTCTCCCCCGTCCCCTCCCCGCCCAAATTGTATGTGAGGTATGTTTCCTTCCCCTTGGGTAAAAGGTGTGCGTTACACTCACCTCCCAGGTGTCCACTGACAGATTCATAGATTGCCATGGGCTATCACATTCATCTCCAGGTGACCCGCCAGCCAAAAGGCTTGAAAAGACTATTTAAGAAATTGTGGGATGAGATCATGTGTGCATGCGGCTTTGTATGTACAGTATGTGTGTGTGTGGTGGGGGTGTGTGTGCGTACGTCTGTGTGTGGGAGGTGGGGGTGTGTGTGTGTGTAAGGGTGTATGTGCGTATGTGTGTGTGTGTGTGTGTGTGTGTGTGTGAGGGTGTATGTGCGTTTGTGTCTGTGTGCATGTGTGCAGAAGCCTGTAGCCTCTACCTCCAGTTATTCTGCGCAGTACTGTTCGTGCAGAATGGCTGATCTACCAGTGTGTTAGTATTGAAATCAGAAGTTGGCACGCCAGTATGTGGTCATCCGGAGTTAAATATAAACAGGCTTCTTTTAAAGGTGAAATTTATTGAAAAGCATGGACGTTTCTTCCAAATGACCACCCCCTAATCCCCACCCCCACCCTACCCCCATTCCTCCAACTCTCCCCACCCCACTTCTGACCACCCCCATCCTCCGCACCTCCCTAACCCCACTCCCGATACATGCACTTTAGCTGTGTGTGCTGGTGGAGCGGTGGCTGGTTCATTATGCCGTACGGCTCTGGATCGATGCCTGTGAGGGATTGCCGTGAGCTCAGACGGCTGGTCGTACCCTGTGTTTTGTCCTGTGGCTCTCATTGACTCTGTGGAACATGTTACGCTACTGGCATTCAGCAGACAGCCTTATCCAGAGCGACTAGCGCAACCTTTAGCATTTCAGAGAAGATTCGTGTCGATCTCGGACAGGGCCGCCGAACCCTGCTCCCGCAGACCCACCTTCCTGATGCCTTTCATTTCAGACCTAATTCGGCACGCCTCATTCGACCGATTAGCTCAACAAGATCTCTAGCTGTTGAATGAGGGGTGCTTTGTTAGCGTTGGAGTGAAAACCTGCAGGAGGGTAGATCTCCAGGAGCGGGGTTGGGCAGCCCTGCTCTAGCTGTTGAATGAGGTGCGCTTTGTTAGGGTTGGAGTGAAAACCTGCAGGATGATAAATCTCCAGGAACAGGGTTGGGCAGCCCTGCTCTAGCTGTTGAATGAGGTGTGGCTTTGTTAGGATAGGAGTGATAGCCTACAGGACGGTAGATCTCCAGGAACAGGGCTGGACAGCCCTGCTCTAGCTGTTGAATGAGGTGTGCTTTGTTAGGGTTGGAGTGAAAACCTACAGGATGGTAGATCTCCAGGAACAGGGCTGGACAGCCCTGCTCTACGATTCTAACTGTAAGCTCACGATTGGTAAAAACGTGAGCAGAGGAAACCTGACCGTAGATCACTGCTTCTCCTCTGGCGTACTTTATGAATACGGGGCCTGATGTTCCCGGCTGCTTTATGAATACAAACCCTTCTAAGAGCACCACAGCGGGTATTTACAGTATGACGGTCTTTATGATGCCCTCCTCTGTTTGAAACCCCCCCCGTTAATTAGTCGAAGTAGAGCTGCATCCTCAAGCACTGGGACTCGGCAGCACTTGCCGGGTGCTCTCCACTCCACTTGTGCAGGACAGAAGGAGCCTGACCTTTCAGCCCATTCGGCTCTAATCTGAATTCCTGCACGCATGTCTGAGGCAGCGCGCTAATCGATCGGTAGCCTCGCGTAGCCAGGCCCCCCGTCTCCACACTGCGTCTCAGCGCTGTGCCAGCGCTGGAGAAAGGTCTGGCTTGAACCCGTTATCATTCCGGTATGGGGGGGGAGGGAAAAAGAAAACGCCCTGGCTTGTTTTGTGTTTCTTTAAAAAACAATCACAATCGTCTTGGGCGGCGCCAAGCCCAGGATGCAGCGACGGGGCCCTTGCAAAAACGGTAACACGCAGATAGCGGAAGGGGAGGAGAATTCCGACTGCTGAAATAGTCGGCCAATGGCGGGCTTATACCCACAGTCTACATCCCGTGAGTCAGACTAATTGATCGGAGGAGGACCGTTCCATCATTGACCGTTGAGTCAAATCCCCTGAAGTGACACCCTCCACACTGCAGTGCCACCAACCCCCTGAGCCATAACACAATGCGACCCCTGTACTGATTTACCTCAGTGAGAGAAGGAGCGGTTTTTTTTCAGGGGGTTTCTGTGGACCGAGCAGCAGGCAGCTCAGGGACACCACGCCCAACAGAGAGGACCATACAATTCGATGGGTGGCAAGAGGTTTTTGGGGGGTTTTTTTAGGGTGTCTTTTTGTCATGGAGAGCTTGCTCTGCGGAGTTGGGCCCTTGGTTTTTGTTTACATTGAAAAATGAGACTTGTAGACCTCAAAGGATGACAGAAACACAACTCGGAGTTAGAAGTTTTTTTTTCACTGCAATGTTTTTGGAAACAAGCCCATTAAAATTCTAATATTAATATATATTTGTATTATTTTTATTTTTTATTTTTTAAACAAAAAAACATTTGCCTTATTTGGTTCCGAAAGGCTCCTGTTTCTCAGATTCCTGCCTCTCTCCTCCTGTACAGGTTGCCCTTGGTTACAGTTAAAATATCTAACCAAAAGGGGACCATGATTATTCCCCTGTAACTACAGGACCAGAGAAGGTATTAAAACCTTCCCGAGCACAGTTCCTAAACGAGTCTGATTCTACACATGTCTGGATGTTTCAACCAATCGGTTTGGTTTCTTTTGAAACTGCTGACAGTTTTCAATTTTTCAACAGCTGCAAATTGCTTTTAAGTGGGGCCATTTATGTGCTCTGTTAAAGGGAGCATCTGTTAAAGCGCATTGTGTGTGGGTGGGCGTGTGGGCGTGTGTCTGTGCGTTTTTCTTCTCTGAGCTTCTCGTTGCACTGGGACAGCACCAAGCGCATGTTTTGTGCATAAAAAACTTTTGCCGTCCGTCAGTTTTGTGTGCCATCCGTCGCACTCTCTACACCTGAGGGCATCACAACACACAGGTATCTGAAGAGAACACATTGGATTGCTTTCCTGTTTGCTGATTCTGCACTTGAAAAACAACGCCAGCCCTCCTTCCAGGCTCAGCTGCATCTCCAGTAATTGCTCTACCGCTTGACTGTCGTTCGTTGGTGCAAAATATATATAATTTAAATATCAGCACCAGATAACACAAAATCCGTATGTGTGTATGTGCTCCTTTATATGTCTGCTTGTCAGAGTTGTTTTCAGAGCAGTGCAACTCCACATCGATGTTACATGTTATGTTTAAAATCCCACCACATTACATCACGTTACCTTTTACCTGACACTTTCATTCAAAGTGACGTGCAGTCAGTGTATACCCAAGGTTGCTGGAACAACTACAGAACACAGGTGAGATAGGGTCCAATTCTCATAATGTATCAGTCATCCTTAGTCGTGAGCATCAAGTCTAGTTCACATGCTAAGCATAGGCTTATTCATTAAAGTTGTGGCAAGTCATAAACTGGAAATGAAGCATGATTACAAGAGATATGATCACGAGCTGCAACATCAAGATGAAGATTCAGGTTCAACATGAAAGTTCTGGAAGATCAAGATACAAGTGATGCATGAGAGTGATACTAGATTGGGGGTAACCCTGCAGAGGAGCAGTATTAGATTTTGTCAAGCTACAGCTTGAAGAGATGTGTCTTCAGTCCATGGCAGAAAATGAGCATGAAAATTAGCTGAAAATGACTGAGTCGTTCGTAGAGGAATGGGGGGGGTTCGTTCCACCTCTGGGGAGCCAGGGTGGAGAAGGTCCTTGGTCGGGATGAGTGAGAACAATTGAGAACCAAAATCATCCAGGGGATTTTAAGTACACTACATTTAGAGGAAATTGCCCCCTGAAAAACTTCTTCATCCAGAGTACTCAGCTCATATACTCAATAGTAGGCGCGTAAGTTGTTTTGGACACAGCCATCGTGCTTCTGCCTGAGGGTGAACTTTGCCCCCCAGCTAGAGCTTGCAGTGCCTAATTGCGCAGGAGTCTTTCCCAGTTAGGCCCCGCCCCCCCCGCGGAACCCCATGACTCAGAACGCTTGCCCATTGGCTCTCCGTCCACAGGCCAGGCTCAGGCCCTCACAGTGACGTGGCCCTGGCTCCCCAGTCCCGACGGGGTGCACGGCTGTCCGTGAGCGTGAGCTGCTGTAATTCCTTCAGACAGTCCCATCTTGCTGGAGGGGAGGTCAGCCAACCCCCCCCAATCTCTCCTCTGTGACCTGTCCTTCAGTGCAGATGGGATCCTACCGCTGACGAAAATGTGGTGGTGGCAGAGGGGTGTTCATGGTCAGGGACAGACCTGGGTCAAATATTTGTATTTGTTTTTGTTTCAAATACTTTTCTGTGCTCTATTGTTCTTGCGTGGTGTAATTGAGCCTGCCAATATGACCAGAAGGTGGGGTTTGCACTTTTTGAGAGTATTTCATTGGTTCCAATACACCAGACAAGATCAGTAAAGCGTAGATAAGTATTTGAATCCAAAGCAAATACATATTCTATCCAGGTCTGGTTAGGGACAGTATTAAATGGGCCATATTTTCCCCTCACCTTGTGGGGACAGTGGTAAAACCAGTATATTGGTAAATTTGGTTAAAATGTAATAAACACAGGGTGAAATTACTCAAAACTGTCTGTCCCATGGGTTTCAAAGGGACCAATTTTTGTTGTATAGGTACAAGAATCCTGAGTGTAGCCAAGCTTGGAAGACAAACTCACATTGGTTTTGGAACATCACCCACAAGATCTCCTCAATCCACCATTATGTAATATGTCCACCATCTTGGTCTACATTAACTGCTGTGTAGACCCAGCTGTGCGGTTGAAGATGGAAAAGGAGAGACGGGCATACGTGACCGACTTAATGCATCATTGTGGTTGGAACGTAAACCAGGAAGTCAGGCATATTGTGTCCCTCAGAAACGAATGGCAAAAGTCCAGACTCACGGACAAAAGGGAAGTGACCGTTAACTTCCTGTGAAACGGGCCTCCATTTGTAACGGAACGAGGCTTCCATCCCCCCGTTCACCTAGTTCTCGCAGCTTAGCCAGTAATGCAGAGGCACGCAGCAACCAGACACCATGGGTGTGTCACCAAGGGGAGCTGCAAGCCAGCGAAGCTCAAAAGCCCAAACAAATACTCATCTGATTTGAGAGAAAAACCTTGCATGAGGTTTTCAATTGTTTTTTTTTTAACTCCCCAAACTAATCTCATTATTCGGAACATTCAGAAAGCTTATTCAAAGTTTGGCTGGTCATAAAAATGTATTAAAATACAATAAAATAATGTTTGCCCACCAGACAGTAGGATACAAATGCGACGTGAAAAGTTATTGTTTTTCTCTCAGTAGTGCAGAATCAGTTCAGATCAAATTTGATAAAATTTATGCCCAAAGTGTGGGTCTGTAACTACATTTAAGCCAGCTTTTTTATAATGGAGGTGAGGTGCTAACTGAAATTGTGCACTGTGAAGGAAACACTGGATATAGTATCCAGGTTCAGAAAGTAAAAGTACTCCCCAGTATTTTGTTACAATTAGATTTTCTAATTAGCAAAGTTCTTCTGCCCGGAGGAAGAACTAATTAGTGGAAACAGCTGGCTGAGTTCATTAAAAAAACACATGGCAGGTCTTTTACTTTCTGACCCCTGGACTTTCCACCTCATGGACTGATGAAAGTCATTTGTTTAACAAGAATTTGAATGAAGTCCAGAGAAGGTGAAATAGTACTGGTTGGAACAGAATTCCAGTTCTTGGCTTTGTGGTGTTTGGCCAAGTTGCGATTCCATCTCTAAATTTGTTTGAATTCAGTGAGCTTTATTAGCATGACGAGTGTAAACTTACGTTTCCGATGCCTATTCTGAAATAATGTAGTATTTATTTTGTGATGTTGAAAACTATTCAAAATTGAATGTTGAAGAATCAATCATAAACAATGGGAAATGACCTTGTTATTATTTCTTAAATTAATATGAAAGGTTAATGAAAATTATTTCTGTCTGTGGGGAGTGTAATTTTTTCTTGTATGGACTCAGTGAGCATTCTCATTACAGTTGTGTGGGTAGGTATAGCCTGCCAGTTTTAAATGCTAGTAACATTTTAATTTATATTGCTCAATCTCACCGGGAGTAATTGTCTTTGTGTACAGCAGGTATTCTGTTGCTGGTGGACGTGGGGGCAAAGATTGCTCTGTGGCAGCGAAAAACAGATTCTGGCCTATTGTTCCCTCTGTGTATGTGCGTGAAGATTTAATTATATTTTTTATGCTATTTTATTTATTTTAATTCTCTTCTCTTTGATCTATTGTTTTTGCAGCATTTTTATCTACTGTCAAGCACATTGTATTGTGCTCGCTTGTATTAATTATTATTATTATTGTTAAGAGCAGACAGGAGGTGATACACTTTTTTATCCACCGACCCCCCCCCCCCCGCACACACACAGAGACTCTCTCTCTCTCTCTCTCTCTCTCTCTCACACACACACACTCACACTCACACTCACACCTTGTAAGAGTGGAAAGTTGTGGGGCTAATTTGAAGCTGATGAGTGTTGGACAGGCTGTTGGGATGGAGCTAATTTGGGGTATTGACTCTCACAGTTACAGTAAGCTGGGCTAGAACTGGTCTCACTCAAGACAGATTCTGAGGCTGTGGCATAAATAATTCAGCCTCACCTTCAGATCCCCTCCTCCACCTGCCCTGATCTACTTTCCAGATCTCTGAAACAGCTCCCAGAGGTGGTGCACTGCAAACTCTGGTCTTTGGAATAAACTTCCAGGGAGTTAGAATCAATTCAATTTGAGTGTACACGCGTGACCATCGACCAGACTCCACCCCACGGTTAAACTAGTTCTTTTCTGGGAGTCGAGATCTTTTAACTCTCTCCGAGAGTTGAAACTGAACTCTTGTGGGAGTTAAAATATATACAGGATATAAAATATATCCGCACACACTCATAGCTGCAGGCAATTTAGTCTCCAATTAGCCTTACCTACATGTTTTTGGAAGGAAACCGGAGTACCTGGAGGAAACCCATGCAGACACATGCAAACTCCACACAAAAGCGTTGGCCTGGATTCAAAACTGGGACCTATGTGCTGTGTGGCGACATTCGTCTATCCACTGCACCACTGTGCCATCGTGCCTATCAGCTTGTCGTTGGTCTGGAGTCAATAATGCTTTCCTTCTCCCAAAATAATACACCACAAAGGAGGAGCCCTGAACACAAGCTGGGGTACAGGTATGAAAATAAACTCCAGAAATCTAGCACTTCCACTGGTTTTTTTTTTCTTTCTATTTTTTGTCTAACTGCAGATTTTTGTCTCTCAGAAATCTGCTGTGTGTGACGGAAACAGATGTCAACAGTTACTGTTCTGTCTTGGAAAACAACTAGTGCGGTACATTGCAGTACATTCACTGTGTACTCGAGATACCTGAAATACAGCTTTAAAAAAAACGTTTCTTTATTGGAAAGATAATTTCTTGGCAGGCGTTTGCTGTCCTTATCTGATGAGGACTGAGTTTGGCACTCTAAACATTTAAACCAATAGCAGAGCTCCCTGATGAGTGTTCTAAACGGGTAAACCAAGAACAGATTTATGGCTGAACAGAGAAATGGCAGCTGAAAAGATGACTGACGTACCTCCTGCTTTTTGATTCCACTGAACCCACTCAACCCACTCAACCCACTCTCTGTATAAACAGAGCCTTCCACAGGGAGCCAAAGATGCCTTTTCTGTTCGAGATGAAGACTTTACTCACAGAACCCTGGAGTAAGTCGTGTTTCCACGTTTCTTTTATTCATTCAGTAAAATCATTTCCCAGCTCTGGGGCAAGGTTGCTGCATCCCATTTTTATTGATTTACAGTTTTTTTACAGCCTTTTTTCTCCTTCTTCTCTATCTAATTTTTAAAGAAATATGTATTACTGAGAGCGCCTTTTTTGACTGAAACGTGTGTATTTATACATCAAGTTACTGTGTCATCAATAAAAAAAATGGGTTAGTGGTTACACACAAGAATAGGTGGCTCCTACAGATCACTGAATGTGTTTCTCCCTAATCATCACTTTCAGTGTCTCCAGTCCCCCTTCATATGTCTGTCTGAATCCCCTTCTTCTCTCTCTTTCGCTCTCTTTCTCTCTCTCTTTCTCTCTCTCTCTCTCTCTCTCTGTCTCTCTCTCTCATGATTGAGCAGTTGACCATGCTCTGTTTCAGTTGGCAGGAAATGAAAAATGGCTGTTGCCTGGCTACAGGTTGATGTGTTGTTGTTTTTAGAAGCCACAGTGTGTTCTCATTTTGGAAGATACATTTTTTTTTGTTGAAAATTATTGTTGTTGTTAATAATAATAATAATAATAATAACAATAATGATAGTAGTAGTAATAATAATAACAATTAGACAAAAAAAACCTCGCATAACTTCTATTCACTAAGTTACTCAAATACTCTCAAGCCACTTTTTGTTTGTTGATTAAATTAAACGCTACACATGATTAACTAGATTTCAGTTATTTCCTCACCATTTATCATCATTGATATATAAACGTTATTTTTTCAAATGTCCCAAATTTTATTTACTCATAACCAGCCTTATCCTATAAAGACAGTGCTTTTCAATCCAAACCTGAACTTTGAGCAACAAACTAAAACGCTACAGAAACAGATTACAAAAATATCTGTTGCATACACAGTTTAGAATTGATTTTAAATTTTTATTGACTTGTACACGGCATTGCATAGTCTGGCATCAGAGTTTTTAATACCTTAAAGCTCTCAAAAAGTACTCAGGTCTTTTGAGCAAGCCTTATCGACTGTTCCAGAGACTAGGCTGAAAACTAATGTGATCCTGACCTTCTCAGTTAAAGCTTCTAGGCTCTCGAACAGACTTCCTGCAAACAATAGACCTGCTAGGCCGGTGTCATTGTTTGAATCTCAAGGCTTTAAATAGGCTGTAAATTGCTTTGTCATTTCTATATTCTGTGTTATATTTGCCCAGTCCTGCTTCTTGTGATATTGAATTGTTCACTTATATCTGGGTTCACTACTGTTCACTTTTTGGTTTATTGTTTCTATTTAAAGCAATTTTTTTATGCCTGATATACTCAACTTTTTTCCATCTTAATTTCCTCTCTTTGAATTGTCTACAATGCACTGTATTGTTCTATTAATAGTGCTCTATTATTTGAAAAACACTACACTATTATTATTATTATTATTATTATTATTATTAATAATAATAATAATAATAATAATAATAATAATAATAATAATAATAATAATAATAATAATAATATAAAGGAATTTTGTGCTAGGGTCTAAAGTAATGCTGCACTATCAAGACAGCCAAAAAGAGCAATTCTGCCGTATCATCTCATTAGTGATACGAGGAAGAGACCTGGGCTTCTCCACCCGAAGGTCCTGTTGTGAATCATTCTCTCAGCGTGACTGTGAGAATATATAAAATATGAAATTCCTCGCGCACATTCATTAAGACCTACTCAGACCCACTCAACCAATGATATGGTGAGGCCTTCTCCAGCAATGTGCTGATGTCACAGCAGCCGGCGTCATCAGCAGTCTAGTATCGCATCACAAAGGCAGTGTTTTTTTCCCCATCCTGGTCCTGTTGGGGAGGGGGGGGGAAAAAAGTGCCCGTTGTTTTTTAGTTCCCAACCGGACTGTCTGAGCTTTAATTGGAAAATTATTTAATGGCATCGTGCTACAGGGGGTCACGGAGTGCGATTTGTTTGGTGTCGTATTTTGCAAAAAAAAAAAAAATCAGTCCTCTAAGCTTGCTTGCGCTGTGGACTGCAGAGAGTGACTCATCTCCCTTCTCAAGCAGTGTGCACCCCCACCCCCCCCACCCTCACCCCCACCCCCTACAGCTCAACACTGCAGGGATGTAATTACCTCCATCTGTTCTAACAGTCAGACAAAACAGTGAAATCGTGGGCAGGAGGGTGCAGTGATCTTTTCCTCTTTCTCCAGGCCTGTTTTACTGACATGGTTGGTGCATCTGCCACCGCAGTTCATAAGGAAAACATAAGAGAAGGTTTCAGAAACACAAGTAAAGAGTTTGGGGACCCCCCACCCTGCATTTTGTAAGGTGAAATGTCCCCAAACTCTCTCACTACAGTGGCGTTCTACTTCCACCTTCACCGAGGTGAGGGCCACCATTACTGGGGGTATCCCTGTTCCCCCAAGGACATCTAGGGGTACAGGCAGGGGGGGGAGGGGTTCATATAACATTTAACCCCTAGCCCCTTCAGCTGTAAGGCACAATGCGTAGCAGGGATGTGGAACCCCCATGGACTCCTGGGTCACAGTAGAAAACAGGACGGTGCGTTTCCTCGAGCTCGCTTTGGTCTGAATGCTCCGTGCTTTTGGGCCCCTGGATACTTAAAAAAAAAAAAAACCGGAATCCTGAATGCTTCGTACCCCGAATAATCAGGAGCCGCAGATGAAGAACCCACAACAAACACCACCACTATGTGGGGCGACATAGCTCAGGAGGTTAAGAGCGCTTGTCTGGCAGTCGGAGGGTTGCCGGTTCAAACCCTGCCCTGGGCATGTCGAAGTGTCCCTGAGCAAGACACCTAACCCCTAACTGCTCTGGTGAATGCGAGGCATCAATTGTAAAAGCGCTTTGGACAAAAAGCCCTATATGCATGCAGTCCATTTAGTCCATTTTAAACAAGGAGATGAAGAACGAGATACAAACGTGCTAAATTAGTCCGTACGAAATGAGCTCCAGATTTCATTCATCCATTTGGGTGAGCAAAATGCCAGCAAACGTTACCCTGAAACGCCTCTGGTACCGCTCTCCGAAAAAAGGAGCAGCTTTCAGAAGCATCATCAGAACACGCCCGCTGTGCCGCGGCTGACGCGCGAGACGCTGCTTTCATCGCTGAAACGGTACGCTGTGTGTACCCCGGCGCTCAATGATTCATGAATGCCATCGCCACGGAATGCCATCGCGTTGGGGGGGGGGGGGGTTGTTACCGCGACGGAAAAAGGTAGGCTGGAAACAACAGCCTGAATAAATAAATAAATCATGATAAAGTGTGCTTCAAAATCCGAAAACTACAACAACAACCAAAAAAAAAAGGGGGGGGGTCAGTCCAGGCTTGCTGTGATAATCAGACGTGAGTGGCCGAATAGGTAATAACAAGTACTGATTTTGGCCGACATTTGGCCTGATCCGCTGGAAGGATGACAATGAGCAAGCCCCCAGACCGACCGTACGTGCCCCCCCCCTCCGGGAACCAGTCAATTCATGAGCTACTGCAGCAGCGTGGGTGATTAATGGGATAACTGATTGCGTTGTGCTTACTTTGTGGAATTAACAAGTGGCTCGTTAGAAAAGGCGCAAGCCTGATCAATGCATTCTCTTTGGAAAGGTTAGCAAAAGCAATCCTGTTGGAGCCTTAAATTGGGGATTAATTTTGCCCCCCTACATTTGCTTCTGATCCCAGCTAGTGTGATGGTGAGGGGGGGTGGTGCCACTTTCAGATGCACCTGTGAGGTGTTTGTGCAGCTCTGTAACCGATTACGGTGGAGAATTAGGACAAATTAAGGATTACTGCTACTTCAGTTAACATAGCTGTGTTTGCCCCATTGTAATGCATAGGCAGACACAGCTAAGTACCGAGTTCTGCTGGTGGACACAAACAATCTAATTCCACTTACTACACTTAAGGATTTAATCAACAAAGGAAACCCGAAACCAATCGCAGTTTAACACAGCAAAACAACAGCTTTGTTAAAGTTAAATGCCATGTCTCTTAAATGTCTCTTTAAGTTAAAAAGCAAAACTTAAATCCATCCATTATCTCACTTATCTACAGAGATAAAATATGTTTGTAGACAATGCCTTTTTCTTAAGCTTTACCAGTAGGTATGGTAGTATGTTGTCCTTTTTTAGCCTGACAAAATATAAAGTAGTTTGGACGTTTAGCATGTCAGATTAATTTTAGAAAAAGGACCAATGTCTGAGGGGTCGGGGGGGGGGGGGGGGGGGGGGGGGGTGGCATGAAAAAAGTATTCTGAAAAGCTATTTTTGCGACAGGCTCTCTGGGACTCAAGATGGACACAGAGGCCAGAGTTTGATCTTTCCTTACTAATTCCTGCTAATACTGAACCTCCATCTCTCTTTTATTCCAGCCCATTCTGATGAGCTGGGTAGCTGAAAAGTGCCCTTGAAAGTGCCCTTTATAATATGCTTTTCACAAGCTCTTTGAATTTCACCAGAAGCACATTTACCACATTCTACAGTGAGCAAGATGGACATTGCATTACAGTCACAGTCTTTCAAAGAAGACTGGCACACTAACTTACAGTCAAATTTCAGAACAAACAGACAGTCGGTGAAAATGCATTTTAAAATACACAGAGCTTGACTGAAGCCATCTCATTTGAAACTGGAAATGATTTAAAACACCTCAAAAACGTGTTTCATTTAAAAAGCAGAATAATAGAAATGATTTGTTACTGTGAGAGAAATTGGCTCTTAGCTTAGAGTGTGAATAGAATCTTCTGGATTTAATGGGGCACACGCCACTCTCACCATCTCCACATGCCGTTATGCAAGTAATTAAAAATTGGTCTGACTCAACCTCTTCACAATGAGCACTTCACCCCGTGCCTTTGCTCTTCCTTTACATAAGCAACCTTGTGACGTCAGTCCTACCGTGGGAGTAGTCACAATAGCGGAAAAAAGGTGTTTTGATCATGTAAATGGAGCACTCGTTTTATGGATGAGTCACACACTGGGGGAGCCAGAGTGTACCGGTGTACATAAATCGTATGCTAACTTTGCTACAGCAAGAGACATTCAGCATTTTTCCCCCTTCGAAGTGATCTCATATTTTTGCATTGCATTTATTTATATGTAACATCGTCGATACATGACTGTGAACATTTCCCTAAGACAATCATATAATATGAAATAATGTATACTGCATAGATTGCTTTGGCGGCCAGGCAGTATAGTACATAGGGCACAAGTGACATATTGTATACTGTGGCATCCGCGTGGGATATGCCTTGATGCATGGAGCATGATACTACAATTCTGAATTCATGAAAGATGATGATGATGATGACTAATTTTAGTGGCATATATATATATATATATATATATATATATATATATATATATATATATATATATATATATATATATATGTATATATATATATATATGTATATATATATATATATATATATATATATATATATAAAATTAGTCATTTGTAATAATAGTAAACATTAACATGCGTTAAAATAATACAACAACGTGCAGTGTTTCTACATCGAGCTGCAGTTTTTGTTCCTAACCAAAAAATAAAGCGGAACTACGACGAGGTTACTAAAACGTGGTCGGTCGAATTTCGAAGACGAAACGATCACTGCACTTCCGCTTCTGCTACTGGCCCGCAGAAGCGGTGTTCTCCAGAGTTTAACCCCATCTGGACGAGCAATTGAGGATTTAACAGTATTATCTTGAAGTCGCCAGCGCCCGAAGTGCAAATATTCAGCAGGCGCTGCAGTGGCGGCCGGGTGTGTTTCCGTGGACTGTTGATTATGGTGTAAGACGGCGCGTTTCACCAGACTCAGAGATAGCAGGTAAACAGATGGCTAGCTGGCGTTTTAGCTAGCTAACAACAGGAGAGTCATTACATCACTCCACAGCTGATTTCAGCAAAAACAAAGGGGACATGGGCGTGTTAGGAACGGATACTGTAAATGATATTTGTATCGTTACAGAAATATCTTATAACGAAAGTAGGTGAGTGTGCTAGTTAGCTATGAAGCTGTCTACTCAGCGTGCTAGTTTTCTGGTTAGCTAGCTAGCTTACATTAACTATCTCGCTGCTGGAATCACGAAGGTAGCTAGCTACCTAATGTTACACAGTTTGGATTTTAGCTTGCTAGTTATCTGTAAATAGTGTTTTTATTTTCTCGCTGTTAAATGCTTTTGTTGAATACGAATGCTAGTCATGTTACCTAAAATTCAGAATGTGATGTAATGTGCCAGGAAGCTGACAACACAGCTAGCAGCCACATATTCTGATAGATCGTAGCTGGCTTGATGACCAGCAAGCTTTCGATATTTAAACCGTTAGATCTATTTAGCTGTCAATAAAAGTAGCCGGCGCTGTGGATTAAAGAATGGGGGATTGGACCATATAACTCGTTAATTTGAGGAATAGCCGTTTGTGTATTGCTATAGCTTTGAGATTATGTCATCTTTATTAACAACTTGCTAGTTCATCACTTTACAAAAACTTACTTGACTGCGCTCGCTCAGAGAAGCTAGACGTGTTGACGTTACTCCTGTTTATTTTTACCCTAGTTTTTTTTTTTTGTTTTGTTATTTGAACTGCCTTGCGTGTTTATTCTTACTGAAACTCTTGTTTTTTCGTGGCATGTAGCATAAGTTGTAGAAAGCCGTCTGAAGTTGTCAGCCACTAGTTGAAGCACGCAGGCTTCAGGGCGGCGCGCAGTGGTGCAATGCAGTCCCCTCCCCCTGCTGTTGGTACTGCAGCTGTTCTGTGCCTGCCGGGGCTTACGGTTTATCAGACCTCGTGCGCTGTGTGGGACATGAGTGCCCACCCCGGGTTAGCTCACAGCATAGGTTAATTCCACGTGCTGTTGTTAGCTCGATGAGGGGGGTAATGGTAGGTAGGGGCAGGTGAGGGGGTAATGGTAGGTAGGGGCAGCTGATGGGGTAAAGGGATCTAGGGGCAGCTGAGGGGGAAGGGCAGGAATGCCAGCGCTGGCCGCTAATGTCGCAACTCTCTCTGACATGCGATAGCTGCCCGGCTGGGCTCGCGTTCTGGCTCTCGGGGCACCCGCATGCACACTCACGGGGCCATTTCCTTGGCAACACGTAGGCGGCTGCCCTAGAATAGAAGGGTTTCCTGTGGTTTCAGCACATTGATTGGAGTTTACTACTGCTATTGTCAAACGCGCAAAATAATCGTTATTGGATGTGTATACTTTTTAAAACTTTTTTTTTCAGAAGACGGTTGCACTGAAGTAAAAATGGGACAGCCGTAAAAGGCCTTTCGTGTAAAGATGTGGTCGGTGCAAGCCCGGCAGGGCCAGGGTGAGCGGCTCTTCCGTGTCCCCAGTATCGTCGTCTTTAACTGAAATCCAATTCCCATTTTCTGAAAATGGATGGCAGCGGTAGCAACAGTGTGAATGGCCTTTTCAATCCGCAGGTCGAGTGACCGTTTTGTTAAGTGTGTTCCTGGTCCACTTCACTGTACCCCCCCCCCCCCCCCCAGTAGATTGTTCCTGGAAACCGACGCACCGCTAAATTCAGTGCCAGCTCACGCAAAACGTTCCTGCAATGTTGCTGCAGTGTAGTGGCAACGTTATAACGTTGACAAAACGTTCCAGTGACGTGGTGAGAACGTTTTTTTTCGTGCTCGTCAGGTTGTTTGTGAGCAGTGGAGTGGGACCAGCATAATTGATGGGCAGTGTCGCAGATAGTTATTTGCAAGTGTTACTCAGCTGTTTAGACGAGTAAGCATGACTGTCAGCATTACGGTGTGTGTAAAAAAAAAAAAAAAAAAAGAATTAATTTTGTCGATGACATTCTGGGATTTCCCCACAGAGAGAAGCAGAACAGTTTTCACGTTCTGTCTTTGAGAGATTTGCTCTTGAATTTCCGGGAAA
Organism: Anguilla anguilla; assembly: GCF_013347855.1. Classification (NCBI taxonomy): domain Eukaryota; kingdom Metazoa; phylum Chordata; class Actinopteri; order Anguilliformes; family Anguillidae; genus Anguilla; species Anguilla anguilla. Next base: position 67,898,448 of record NC_049203.1, on the reverse strand, counting down.
TTTTCAGATTTCTTTAGTCTTGGTTTCTCCTGGGTAATTTTTAGTGATCTCTCTGAGGAGGTAGCTGAGTTACCCAGAACATTAGGGTAGGACTAAGCCAGTCATGTACTGACCCTGAGCTTGTCTACAGATATTCTGATGCAAATGTTGATGTACCTGCCTCTGCTGGGATATTGTGGCAAATTAACCTTTAGCTAATTTCCAGTCACCTTATTTTAAAGAATATGTAAATAATTTAGGCTTTAAATTTAAATATGCAAGAGTTCATAAATGTACAAATAAAACATCAGGCATCATCATTAATACAAATTGCAAGAAATTGAATAGTTTGAAAACAGTGCCCGCTTAGGGAATAGACCTAACATTGGACGCTAAATGGCCAAATATATACATAATGCCTTAATTAATCTGTAATGTAACTCACATTATGGAATAGGGTAAATGGAACATGCAGTGGTGGTAGGCCATTAGGGGGTTGGTAATCAGAGTCAAAGTAACGTGACTGGTATTAGGCCAAATATTTCTCCTCTGCAGGACGGTCATCTGTATTCACATAAAGGATAGTGATCTGTTTGTGCATAACAAGAAATAAAATGATGGAAATAACAACACGTTCACACATTAAGGAGTATTTGAGGAGTCCTTTTTGGAAACTGAAGATTGACCTCGCTGGATCCCTGGAATCCTAAAATACCCCCCCCCCCCCAGCTTTAATTTTTGTATGGCCCCCTGGTGTCTAAAAAGGTGCACACAGAATATTTTAAAAAAAGAGAAGCCTTTCAGCAGCTCAAAGTGTAGATGGAACAGAACGCAGAGCTGTGTCTGCCATTAAGGGTTTTGGCGGACATGGACTTGACCTTTCTAAGCCTTCTGAAACCTACTGAAGCATGGTGAGGAAGTTGCTTGTAAGCTGGGCTGGTGCATTCGGGTGAAGGGAGGCTGATTGGTCATGGTAGTGTTGGTGGCGGTGAGGTCACAAGAGAGTCTGTCTCCCTGGGCGACCTCAGACTCCCTGATTGGCTGATGGACGCTGTAAGAGGCTTCCTGTGTCCGTGCTGCTGGATCATCACCCCAGGGATTGCCAGTCAACCCCTGAAACTGTTTTTAGCGGTTAGATTGAGGGTGAGTGGAGGTAAATGCCATCTCTTCAAATTTCCCAGAAGTCTCTGTTGTGTTTTTTGAGTGCAGGGGACTGTTGTGATCGGTAGCGTTCACCATGGAACAGTTTCTGGGCTTGCTTTGGAGTTAGGCCCGTGTGGAACACCGGTAAACCTGAGGTTCTCCAATGATTTAGGGATGTGAACTTCATCACACTATGCATACATGTATGCGTACGTACATACATATATAGCTACATGCATGCATGGATACGTACGTACATACATATATACATGCATGCATGGATACGTACGTACATACATATATACATGCATGCATGCATGCGTACGTACATACATATATACATGGATGCGTACGTACATACATATATACATGCATGCATGCATACGTACGTACATACATACATACATACATATATATATGCATGCATGCATGCATACGTACATGCATCACTGACAAGTACACTCATGCAGTTATAAGTTTGACTGACCGTAGTTCAACAAGATGGAGTTTCCATTGAGTTCACTTGGGTAAACTGGTCTGTCGCCCGGTCGAGCTGAATGATGGACTTAAGCACTTTCTTGAATTCGCTGGGTTCTTTGCTGCTTCTTTTAACCACTGTAAGATGCAGCCATAACAATTTTAAAAACTTATTTTTTTGAGCAGGAAGGCATGATAAATGACAGTGCTTTTGGCAAAGAGAAGAATGGAAAGACTGTCGGAATTGAAAAGCTCAGATATAAAGCCATACCCTAATCAGAGATACTGCTCAATGAACTGAGATGGCATAAACAAATGTTCACATAGAAAAATAGACAAAATAGAGCTCTGAATTTGAAGGTTGAAAATGAGTTTGTTTTTTTTTAGTTTACTTTAGGCCTACTTATATTATATTGTCTGTGATAGATTGGCGACCTGTCCAGGGTGTATCCCTGCCTCTCACCCAATGCAGGCTGGGATAGGCTCCAGCTCCCCCCGTGACCCTGACCAGGATAAGGGGGTATAGATAATGGATGGATTGATGGATATATGCAAATAAAAACTATCTTGATATTCAGGATTGTGGTGTAGATATCCTGTGGGACATTGGTAAACAATGTACTTTTTTAGTTGGAAAAAGAATCCAGATTTCTGGAAACACATTTTGAATCTGATCATGGAATCGTGGATTTTGATGTTTTGCTTTCGTACGCCCTGGTTTGTATCAAGCTGAAAATCCAACAAGATCTCACTGCCTTATGAATCGAAGTTGTTCTTGGGGGAGTGCCTTTTGTACCCTGTCCTGTCCCTGTCCTGTTGGCGTTTGTGTGCGCGCGCGCATGCAAGCCCGTGTGCATGTTTGTTTGTATTCCTGGTCTCCTGCAGTTGGTAAACGGTCTGTCCAGCGGTACTTGTTTTATAAATGGAAAAAGGTCTGCGGTGATTAGGCTACCTGTCGTCAAGCCCCTTCCCTTTCCGCTCGCTTTAAATTCTGGAGCGCGGCTTCGCCGTCTTCTGATGGACTGCCTCCGGCAGGGCGACGCTTCCCTCGTCGCTGGCTCGTGCGTAATTAGGGCGTCTGATCTGCGTTGAGCAGGCGCGGGCGCTCTCCTCGTTAGCCTGTCTGCGATCGGTCGGCGTCACCTCCAACCGAAACACCGGGGAGGAACGTGAACCTCGCCGGCTCTCTCCTTCCCAGCCCGTCCCTGCTTCCGTTAAACGGACTGCATTTATATAGCGCTTTTCTCTAAAGGCGCTTTACAATTGATGCCTCTCATTCGCCAGAGCAGTTAGGGGTTAGGTGTCTTGCTCAGGGACACTTCGACGCGCCCAGGGCGGGGTTTGAACCGGCAACCCTCCGACTGCCGGACAATCGGTCTTACCTCCTGAGCTATGTCGCCCCGTTAGTCCCCCCCCCCCCCCAGACGACGGAGCGGTGTAGCCCCCGGGGTGATTGACCGCCCTGCTGCCGCTCCTGATTCGTATCGCCCGGTACGTTGTGAGAAAATGTCTTTCGGTGCGCGGCGCTGAGACGTCGGTCGGGCCGCGCCGCTGCGTGCCGTCAGCGGAGTTGTCGGGTTCATCGAGGTCAGTGAGTTACTGTGCGAAGTTAACAGCCTGATATTTAGAGGAACAAAGGTTAATCCTGGGCACAGGTCCATTATTAGTTTTTTTTTTTTATTTAATTTTTTTTTTTTTTTTAAAGGATTTACAACTCTCATTACCTTACACTGTGACAAGTGTCCGTGTCTTTCAAGGACACTTTGACGCAGAAAAAGGATCGAACCGGCAACCCTCTGATCCTGACGAACGCTGTACCTCGCCGGGCTAATTTCGCCCCTGTGTGGGGAAGGACTCGTGACCCCCTGTTGCTTTGGCACAGGTCCTCTCTCTCCAGTGGAATGTTGTGCCTTTGAATAGCACCCCTGGGCAGTGGTGGTGCCTTAAAAGTGGTGCTGTGTTTACCTGACCTTTCAATCAATCAATCAATCAACCAATCAATCAATCAGTCAATCAGTCAATCAATCAATCAATCAATCAATCAAGCAATCAAGCAATCAATCAATCAATCAAATTTTATTTGTATAGCGTATTTTACAGCGGTTGTCACAATACGCTTTACAGACAACCCTGGCCTGAACCCCCACAGGAGCAAGCCACAAGTGACAAAGTTTTCTTACAGAGAGTAGCCGTAAATAACGATTCAGAAACGTGTTCACTGTGGCCGTTCTGCTTGCTGAGGACCGTCCAGTAAAAATACACTTCACTTAAAATGGCATTCACATCCTGTATTTGTAGCAACGTTGTGTCTTTTCCTATCTCTCTGTTGTGTGACATTAGAAAGATTGCGATGAAGGCTCACAAACAAACCTTGAATGTGTCAGGAATCACTACATAAGATAACATTGGAATAGTGATTACTGTTCAGACATTTTTATTTTTGGGTTTGTTGATTTCTGTTTGGCTAGTCACTTAAGCAGTCAACAAAGCATACCAGAAAAGATCATCTGATGCATGTCCACTAAAGTTGCTCTAAAAGTTTCTCTGATGTTAAGGACAGTTCCACCTTCATCATATGATAACCTGTCACCGTCCTCTTCCTCCTGTCTGTTTTGTCAAGGTAACCTTTGCAAATAAGGCTACTTCTGGAATTGATCTTTGACTCTTTACCATTGTGTTATAGTTTACAAATTAAGACACATGAAATACATTGAAACGCATTCTTTATGAAATACGAAACTGTGAAACATTAAAGTGTTACGAGTTAGACTGCCATGAATATTTCACCAAATACCCAAATATTCATGAGCGTCCCAAATGTGAGATCAGGGGCTCTCCTTTTGTGGAAGCGTTTGTTCTTGTGAATATATTACCAGCCCCACATATCCTCCAGCATAATGAGCTTAGAAAGGGCAGCACATTAATAACTCCGCAGAGCGTATGTAAATCACAGCGTCCGTCAAAGCGGGTTTTCTCAAAAACCGTTTCTTCTGCCGTTGGCAGACTGACCCTGGCGTGAACCTATCGGGCGGGCGGGCAGGAGTGGGGAGGGGCCTGGGTCCGGGCCCGGCCAATCGTATGCGGGCCTCTCGAGTGAGTGAGTGAGTGAGAGAGAGGAGGAGGGGGCGGGCGTGAGAACCGGTGAGAACGCTCCTGCGATGCAAATGAGATGCTAATGAGCTCGCGTAGTGAGCAGTGGATGGGGACCCCTATGGGCTCTGGGTATTTTGCTGCCCTCAGACTGTTAGCCTAACGGATGCTGTTCTCTCTGTGCGTGGGGGCATTCCTGGAGGAATGGGGCGGAGGGGGGGGGGGTACGGGATAACGAGGAGGGGGGGCGGAGTCCCGGGGTGTGTCTGCTGCTCTGAGTGACCCCTGCCCCCCCCACCCCCCACCCCCCCGTCCTCCTCCCTGTGACCTGAATGGGGCAGTGTGGGAAGCGAGAGCAGGATTGGGCCCGTCCTGTGAGAAACGCTCCCATTAATGCTCTGCCGGCTCTTTGCTTGGGGCTGCCAATTTACACTGTATGGTGAGGCGGACAAGCTAAAATAATTCGAAAAATAGCGTGTGTGTGTACAGTAGGTGCGCGTACGTGTGTATGCATGTGTGTGTGTGTGTGTATGTGTGTGCATACATGCATGCTTCCTGCTCTGACATCTCTCTCTCTCTCTCCCCCTCATCCCCCCCCCCTCTCTCTCTCTCTCTCCCTCTCTCCCTCTCCTTCTCTCTCTCTCTCCCCTCTCTCCCCCTCTCTCTCTCTCTCCTCCCCCTCATCCCCCCTCTCTCTCCCCCCTCTCCCCCTCCCCCCCCCTCTCTCTCTCCCTCCCCCCCCCCCCCCCCCCCCCCCCCCAGGTGAGAGAG